>NW_022639564.1:444674-451090 GCF_010583005.1 Odontomachus brunneus
ATATATATATATATATATATATATATATATATATATATATATATATATAGTAGCTGTCCAATTTTGAGTTTTTAACAGTTCACTTCACTAGAAGAGGAAATATAATCTTATCACTTGGAATACTCTTTCGTAAGAATTTTTAGTTAGAATATGGGATTACAAAAAATTACAGCTTGCAACTGTAGTTATTTTTATTTTGAGAGGTTAAAATACTTCCCTCTTTTAGAAAAGTCCTTTCGAGGCCGTATATAAGAGGATTTCGCTGACAATAAGATTATATTTTTTGAACGGTGCTATATAAAATGTTGTCGAAACGTCGCAATTATGTCGCTATTAAAGCATTATCGGATTTCAGTTCAATGTAATGAATTATTATATAACTTTAAATCGGATCGTGCTACAACTCCAATTGGAAATATCCTAACGCCGCGGTCTTTCGTCACGTTGCCTCGCTGAGAGGCGTTCGCATCCCAGCAGGTTCAATCCTGCTCGAGCGGTCAACGACTTCGTCATTATTAAGGGCGTGCGTTTTACTGCGACCTCACGGATGATCATAGAAGCCGGCATTTTTCCCGGCAAAGAAAGGAAGGGAACGTCGTGGCGTGGTCCGTTGGAAAATATATAATATAACTCGGCTGCACACATATATCGCCGTAAATAGATACATATAGGTATCACCGCGTGGGTGTAGAAATATAAACGGCGAGGGAACGAGTACAGGACGTTTCATGCGAAGTGTAACTCGGTTACGCGGCTTAATCCTGTATTAGCACAGCGCGACGTAATCAGCCCCGACCGAATATACGTACACAACACGTTTTGTACCTCGAGTCCTCTCCCGGAAGAAAATTGTGGCTTCAGGTATTTCAACGGATTCAACGGCGTTTCACCGGCGAATAACGTTAGACTTTTGGAGCGAGCCGGTAGCACGAGGAAGGTACGGACGAGAGCGACACACATACACACACACACGCCGACAGATTTCTTCGCGCAGTCGTGCAATGTAAACGTACGTGCGCGAAGGTGTACGAGGCTCTCTCGAGTGCGGTTATACACGTGGGAAAGTCCTGCGACCGCGTACACGAAATCCTTTCTCCGCGAATGGCCTCGCCTTAATGCCCCATCGAGCACCAACTTTTCTGGAGCAGACGAGCGGGACACTCTCTTCACGCGGTGCACACAAGCCTAACTAACTGTACACAGATGTACCTAGAGTTTCTCTGGTCCGAGTTAAAACAAAGTATGATGATTCCCGATTGGCCCGCATCCTGTCCGCCGTTCTTAGGCATGATATGAGCGGGAGTGAAACTTCTCTAAAGGAGAAGTGAAAGAAAAGCTTTAAGACTGAAATGACGAAGCACGCTGCAGCTTTTCTCTCACTCATTCACTCGCTTCCTCCTTATAAACAGTAGACGGTGTCCTAACTCTGACTTGAGGAACTCTATATATTTACCTATTGGAGCGAGCATAAAGCCGCCGTGAGATAATGACCGCTTAGATATCGTTCATAACGGCGTGCAATCGTGATCGCAGAATCGACACGTTAGGCTCGGGTCATCTCGGAGAAGGGTGTCGACTTGACCGGGTAAGAGAAAGAGAGAAAGAGAGAGAGAGAGAGAACTGTGTTACCAGCCCGCAGTCATTTCCGACGAGCTTAATTGCCTGTCTTGCGAAACGATTGATACCACCGGCAGTTTGATTTCGTGATTATACCGGCCCGGCGTACGTACGCGACGCGTGTCAATAGCCCTATTCTTCGTGCGCGACGCGACTTTCTTCAGGGGGATTTCGTTGCATTAAAACGTTAAAAGGGTTTTTTTCAATTAAGTCTTGTAAGTATTAAGGGTTTGGCGCGGGAGCTTACCCTCTAATTGAGTGCCGCTATTTTGCTAACGTAAACGTCACATTCTTTTACATTGCAAGGTAAAGTCACATAATTTCCCGTCAGACTTACGAAAGTGAGGGAGGAATTAAACGTATCAGGCATGAAACCCTCCGCGATGTTACCTGACGTTTATCGATTGTGAGTCGTTACTCTGTCACTGCAGTTTAATAGTGTTGTAGTTATTAGCACTGCGCTCGATATATTGAACATTAAAACACGATATACGGACATCTTATTCGACAAAAATATTATCTCATCCTTCGCGAAATCCTCTTGTGTGTTGTTACGGTCTCAATAAAAAATCTTTCTAAAATATTCCAACATCAGAAAGTAGACTCTAGTTGCAAAATGTTATTTCCATACTCTAAGTGAAAACTTTTGTCAAAAAAGTATTCCTCTTTTAATGAAGGTTAATCGGAAATTTACTAGACATTATTTTAACTTTTTTTCTTTTGAGTCAAAAGGAATATATTTACTTAAAGTAAAATGCTTTCTTACTAAATTAAATTTCTATGAATATTATTGAAATTAAGAACAAAATTGCAACTGTAAATAAAAGACAAAATTTCTCTAACTTAAGAATATTGTGCTTAAGATATTTTGTTTTTGATTTCAGAAGAATTCTTTTCCCATATGTGTGTAAAGAGATTTCATTAATAATAAGATTATATTTTTTTAGGTTAAGTGATACATGCATACATACCTACAATTTACGGTGAGCAATTTCGGAAAAATCTCACTTACCTGAAACAAAAAAAGAGAAAAGCACGTTAAAGATAAATCTGTGCGCTATTTATGATAATGAAATTATATATGATTATGCATGTGTGCATGAGGATTCCGCAAGTAAAGATTATATTTTTTGAGTGCTCATACGAGTATTACTTAAACGAGAATAAACTAATTGAATAATATCTGATTCGAGTATTTTTCTGCGAGAGAATATATCATGCTTGAAAAAAATTAATAACTCACACACACACACACTTAAAATAACTATTGCAGAACGATAGCACGCTTTCTATACTAAGAGAAAACAACGGTTCATATAACTAAAATTATAATTATTTTTGGCCCACATTTTTTTATTATTTTAACGTGAAAATAATAGTATATTATACATATATATCTATAATATAATATCATATACTAAATAAAATTTTTACGTGTGTAGAAGTAAATTGCGCGCAGGCGGACATAATACAAAGCATCTTTGTGTTTTATTGTACGATTATTTATATAGTATTTATTAAGACTTGCGCAAGTAAAAGAAAAAATAAAGTTTGTGCAAATGTTCTTTTAATATGTTATATGTATATTATATCATGTAGATATTATATATATCACTAATATTATAGTAGAATTTAATATAAAGAGAGAAATGATTTTCTTGACTATACACACATAATTTATAATAATTATTTCTCTATGTGATGATAGTTACAAATACTAAATATTTTTTTCTCAATGTACTGAAGACGAGTGTAGTTCAAAGTTGTCACAAAATGCATGAGAGGACGTGCGATAATTTGGAGTATCCTGTATAACGACGAGGAAATTCACGGTTGACGGAAAATCGCGATACAAGATCCAGTTTCTACCACTTAATTTCGAGTATGTTGAAAGAGAGAGCTAGAGACACTAAGCGAGAGAAAGAGAGAGAGAGAGAGAGAGAGAGAGAGAGAGAGAGAAAGAAAGAAAGAGAGAGAAGGAGAGAGAGATTTGGACGACGCGCTCGTGATATGCCAGCCCGCCACAGAGCTGGGAAGAGTAATCGCGTTACTAACCCACCGTAAATTCCGGCGAACCTAAGCGCGCGCTCCTTGCGAAACGTAACAGGTACAGCGAGAAATTTGATACTCGTGATTACAGGGGGTCCGCCCGGGGAGGTGGAGGATAATCAATTGGCTTAACTCGAGCGCCACACGAAATTCGATCGTCACGGCGGCCACGTTCGACGTGTACAAGGCGCGTTGGCGTTGATGGCGACGATGTGTTTCATAATTTTAGATCACCCCCGACCTCTTCTTCGTCGTTACATCCAATTTAACCTGTCTGTCCGTTCTTCCATCCATCTGGTCGACAGATAACTCGAGAGCGGTTTGACCGAGTTGAACGAAACTTATTACCAAAGTAGGAAATGAGGTGGAACTTGGTTAACGTCCTTATGCGCGAAATTTCACGGGCACGAATTTATCGAGTTCGTTTATCGAGTTTACTTTGTCGCCGGGTCACGAATTCGTCGAACTCTCTCTTACGCGTCCCACAACGACGTGAGTCATTCAACTCCAATCCAATGTCCTTAAGATTCTTAAAATGCCGCAAGAAATATCGCGCTGCTTCCCTCGAATCTAGTAAGACACAACCCGCACAAGACGGTACAAATCAGTCAGTCGTGTTAATCAGTCAGATTAAGATTTCACGCGATATTGCACGCTTCTCCGACAGCCTCTTCGATCCGGCCACGTCGATACGTTCCGCAAAATAGCTCGGCGCTATGCATAATGGACGGATTTTGCAAATTTGCATACATCTACACCGCAAGGCGCGACGGATATGAGAACACGCGGCGCGCGGTTGTCAAACGCGAATTTAACATTTTGTCGCACAATGTCGGAATAGTTCGGCGGACTTCTTTCCGCTTGTCGTTCAAGCGACGCGTCACCACCGTCTGCTAAAACCCGCACCGCAGCCGCTCCGCAGCGTCCCCGTGCTGCACCCCGACGAGCAAGCTCCGATGCTGTTCGCGTCTAAAATGATTTCCCGGAAAAATCTATCGACATCGTGTATGCTCTCTCCTATTCCCTTCTACGCGATTCACCCGGGACTTTTCCACACGCGAAGATATCACGCGAACTCGGTCAGACAGAGGTACATATAATGTAATATTAAGAAAAATTCTCTCACACATCCCCCGCGCGAAACACTACGCCCGCTCCCGGGACGACTCTCTCGTCGCGATAGTCCCTGCGATTGTCTCGCGGCGTTTCCACCACCATCGATCTCTTGTGCTCCTGGCTCCACCGCTCCACCTGCATTGCCAGTCCTCGCGATGGCCACATTTTTCCAACAACGAGCGCTAAAGTTTTTATCTCGTCGGGGGATGACGTACGGGGATGGCGGACCCCTCTTTTCACCGCAGCGCGTTTTATCCGTCATACTGCCCTCTCTCTTCTCGCGCTATCCTCGTCCGCCGCCACCTCCTCTCTTCCTCCCACATTTATCCCACCCGTTGCTGCATCAACCCCCGGTCGGTTTCGCGTTCCGGACGGAAAAGGGCGGCGTACCGGCCGACGCGGGGGCGAGAGTGCGAAAACGCGAGAGAGAAAAAAGAACAATGAGAAGGGCACAGGGCAAGGGAGCGCTCCCCGCGAATACGTATACGTGTCGCGAGATAAAAGTTTATTACCGGGACCTGGCAAATGTAGCCACTCGCCGATGCACGCTGGATACATGACGATCGTTCCGTGCCGTGCTGTGCCGTGCCTCAGCCAGCACCCCCCCCCTCCCCCCCCCACCGACGTCCACCCTTTCGTGTCCTTTGCCCTCGTTCTTTCTCGTTTCCCGTAAAGTCGCTTACACAACGACAGAAAGGGGAAGGATGATGCGCGAGGAGGGGGGAAGAAGAGAGGATAGCACGATACCGTTCTCGCGGAACGTCGACCGTTATCTACGGGCGGTAACGGCTCCCTAGACGTTCGCCGGGCCGATAGTGCTCCAGGTTGAACCAATAAAAGGGAATATCCGGTCGCCTGCGCCGGCCGTATATGAATAAGATTTCGCGAAGGGGAAATGTCATGTAGGGGATTTCCACAACGGGTTTCGTGTATATGAATTCGGATAATTATTTTTCCGTGTCGCGTTTCGGGAGAAGACGATTCGGGGACGAAATGGAAGAACGGCGAAAATGTATCGAAAATATTTCGCAAAGTCGATAAATTTTGTCGTTACGAAAATTTTGGTCGCTTTTATCGCGAATCTATAAGAGAAAGGCAAGAAGAGAGAGAGAGAGAGAGAGATGCATTAATGCATAATTTAAACATAGTAATGAGATTAAATATCAAAGATAAATTTCTCGTCGACGTGCAAATTTATGCGTGAACGATGGATCACTAAAGTAACATCTTTCGTCCGATGCTCAATTCGCAGATTCTCGTGACATCTCTTCGTTACGCGTTACACGAGGAAGAACGAGAGAGCGGACTTTTTACGTCAATTTTCAGATAGTTCATCTTAACACTCGCGCACAATGGTCTCTCGGTAAAAACAGCTTGTATTATGCCCGGTGCTTATAATGCTTTACTGCTCACGAAGACGTGATAAGTTACAATGAAGCGGTACGTTCCACGCCGGGCGTTTCTTCTTTTCACATTTTCCGCGCACCTCGGCTTCTACCGTAACTTCCGCGCTGCAATTCAACTCGCCATAAAGTTTCACATCCAGTAGATAATGTGTTCGACGTAAGAACGCGAGCAAGGACTCTGCACGAGCGAACGAGCGAGAGACTAGACTGCGTTCTTTCCCCCCCCCC
>NW_022639564.1:451225-485049 GCF_010583005.1 Odontomachus brunneus
CCCCCCCCTCTCTCTCTCTCTCTCTCTCTCTCTCTCTCTCTCTCTCTCTCTCTGTAGATCACTCATCTAGTCGGGGAATATCGGTGACGGGATCGCGTATAGGGCAAAACTCGTCCAGTTTTGCACACGCCGATATTCGATTCGGTTCGATTACTCGCGCTCGTTGGGTGGAATCAAATTTTAGAAGCTCATCGTCAGACCCGTGCCGAGCGAGTATTCTCGCGGCGAAGTGTTAAAGCAGCGTGGGAAGGACCGGGAACGTAATCTTCTCCCGGCTCTTTCGGCGCATGGAGGGATGTAAAAAGTTTATTACTCGTAACTAGAGGAAAACGCGAAAGCGCGTGAATATGCCGGAGGATGAGTAACGGATGAAAATTACTCCCCCGTACGCTCACGATTAAATGGCACTGACTTAATTACGTTATGCAAATTTCCTCAAATTTGCATCGTGACCAATTCTCAAAAAAAGCATCAAAAATATAGGAACGATACATACATAAGTGCTATGAATGTTACGAAATTCGTAATTTACCAAATTGCATACACATAGACACGGAATCGCTCTCATGAAAGAAGATGTGCGCATAATCAACGCCGAAATAACGCGCAATTTGTATATTTACCGATAAAATTCGTTTCTCCGCGTTACGTCATTTACAGCACAAGTATACCCGAGTTGAAATTTTAGTCGCGCATTAACTCTGCAAATTCCGTCGTATTTAAAGGAAAAATCTCGAAATAAAATACTGTACAGCCCGCACTGTATTCCTACCTTGATATTACAAAGAGTTATTGACTATTGCTTTCCACATGTTAAAATTTAGAAAAAATATATCGCAGAATTATTTAATATTCGATTATTTCAATATCCTATCTACTATTTAATCTTTATTTTAAATTTCAACAAGCAATGTGTTAATTATGTAAAATTTTCTTAATTGCAGAGAATGCAGAATGTATAAGACAAGCAAATATTAAATCATTAATGTGTGATAAAAAATATGAATGAGCAAGTAAAAAAGAAATAAACTTTGTTCATAAGTCTTTTATTATGTCTTTTTTTCTTTTATTGGCATTGGATACTCTGATAGGATTTAAGAATTCAAAAGCATTGAAAAGGAAAGAATTGTAAAGGCAAGAATAGCAATTGTGTGTCCAATAATATCATGTGTATCAATAGATTTATAAATTTAGATTTATTTTACAATATGAACGAATCTCCTACAATAAAAATAAAAACAGAAGAAAAAACAAATAAAAAAACACTTTGAAATATTCAAAACAAGATATTATTGCAATCAAAATGATATTATCAGACATACAGATCAACACTTGCGATATATACAGTACATTTTAAGACCGCTATTCATACTTGTAAACTATTCACAATCTTCGATTGAAAGCATAATTAATTGCATGGTTATATTCATGAATCGTTAGTCGGTTATTTGGGTCAATGTTTCTTGTTGTAGGAAATAACGTAGATACAGGTACATACTGACGAGTAATCGGAGATTCATGAAGCTATGATTACTTATCAAATGATGGCAATCTACGAACACGACCTAAACGACCTAAACGACCTAAACCTAAATTTCAACTCGGATATGTCGTGACTGTCGTTGAATTTATCGAAGATTCTTTAATATCAAAAACCTCTACGTATATAATAAATAACTGCTCACACACCTGGAAATATGTGATGTATCACTGCCCGCGTCTTGCGTCCCAGCTTTTCGATCCAACACTCTAGCTGCTCTGTCGTGACACTGACACTAACACTCACGCAGATACGATTCGACCAAACACGTGTTAACCATTTCACTACCAATTGTGTTTTTTAAAAGTACAATCTTCTTTTCCTTCATTAAATACATTAATATATATAATATAGTTTTAACTAAAAAAAAGTTTCACGTTTGGCGGCAAAGGGATAAGGCCAAACAACACTGATGTACCTCTGGGACTCCCTTTTTGGAAGGGAGGCATATTAGTCCCAACGGTAATAAGCAGAATGATGTCTAAATGCCAGGAAAGCTGTTTGTTCACTCGAATAAGTTTATTGTTAATTAGTGAGGGAAACATATGTCTCGTTAGACAAATATGTTCCGTTGGTAGTGAAAGGGTGAAATAACGCGATGCCGACGAGAGTTTGATTAAGTACTTCGAACGGACCGACGAAATGTTTTAATCACCCAACGGTAATGACAAATAACGCACCGGTACACGTAGTCCGCGGTATGCGTGTCGCTCGCCGGCTTGAAACGTAATAAACACTTGAGAAAGTTCGCGACGCACGAAGGTACGTTCAATCGTCCCGAGTGTTTTGATCGTTGCGATCACTCGATCATGGAGTGATGGTGGGGGAAGGGTACCGGCGATCCAAGCGGTAGTCCTTATTGTCTATTGTTTTGGTATATTCTCGTATACGTTTTCAAGGCCGAGTGTTATATTTAAACGGATGCTAAAGTCGATAACGAACTCGAACAATGACGCAGAGACGATCATCACTAACATAGTTGTCCTTTTCGTATTTCTTGTACATATAGAACTTATATAAATGTGTGTTACTTTGTTTTACCATATTCAACAGAAAACCTAACCACGCACACATGTGTAGAAATCTTCTTGCAAACTTTTCGGATATTTTTAAGCTTCTGAACTCAAATGCAGAGGTACAGAAATGTTCTTTCAAATTTTTCTGTTTGGAACGTTCACACTTTCAGTATGTATAAACTGCAGAACTTTCGGATTAGGCAAATATTACGCTAACTGACAGCTTGAGATTTTACATTTAGATTTTTTCCGTTTTCGTCATATATTGAACTATTTATTTTTGCACGAACTTTCGTTGCGTAAAAGCATTTGTAATTCTGTACAACTAATACGATGTAAACTTTGCCGAAAAATGTCAGTATTCTGTCGGTAAAATTTTCAGTATCCCCTTAAAAGAGAATATTTTGTCGGCTTGTGAAATATTTCATCGGACTCTCATCACCATCGCGTTAATTAACACATGTTTCTCCGGTCGAATAGCACCTACACGAGTGTCAGTGTCATAAACTAGAATACAAAATGCTGCGAGTAGTCAGAAGCACAATGCTAGCTGGGAAAATCAGAATGGATGGACGAAAGATGCGAGCAGTGATATATCATATATACTTTCTGAATTCTTTAGATATAAATAAATAAATAAATATATATATATATATATATGTATGTATATATTATATATATTCAAATTGCGCTAATGAAAGAAAAATATAATAAAGAGAATATAAAAAAATAGAATTTATTGCTTTAGTTATTCATTTTCTCTCATTAATTATCTTTGCTTCTTTATTAAAAATCATTATTAAATTATTAAATATTTATCTATCGTAAACACATATTCTATTTGCAGTTAAACAAAAATCGCATAATTTTTAAGCACATTGCTCAATGAAATTATGAATAAAAATTTAATGCAGGTAAAGTAGTGAAATAATAAAATATTAAATAATGCGAAAACAAATCGTCTTTTTCTAAAGACATTTCTACACCGAGAAAATAGGATTAAATAACCATTCGTAGTATCAAGATAGGACGAAAGTCTGTACAGTATTATATAAAGTTAAGGTTCTCCGTAGGTTCCTCAAATTTGGCGGAACCTGAATGGTCAATGTGTGAAAGCAAAATTACCAGTCGGACACAGAGTCACGCAATTGCATCGATTGAATAAAATGCCAACCGACAATCTACAAACTGCAGGCGCGAATCACATCGAATTCCGAGAATCTCGACGGAGATCTATTCGAGAAGTCGGAAGTCGCGTGAGTCAGTGGACATTCTGCGTAGGAAACATTTCATATCCCGATGGGTTTATATTCCGACGCACAATTACGTCGTATGCTAGATGCTTCGAGCTCGTAAACAACGTCGGCGTTTTTGCGCTTTAAGTACAACGTATTCGAAATATTAAATGCACAAGGCGGATACAGGATGACGCGACAATTCTTCAAGGATGTTTCTTAATTTTGCTCGACGTTAATATCTCTACTAACGAGACATTAAATGACGAATGATGTTGAGATAAAAATGCGAGGGAAAATTACTCAATCGAGTAATATTCAACGAGGGAATTTACATTTCTTTTTTCTTGCTTTTTCTGAAAGAATCGCATAGCGGCGAGTACATAGTTCTAGCCATCTCTTATATGTCGGTCGCCGTGTCCGTGTTTGTGGCGAAACGTCGACCAATATGAACGAGTACTTGGCGTGCGATCGAGCCGTACGAGCGAGTATTTAGCACGCGATGTTTCTGTCGCGTCCGCGTTGCCTGACCGCGATGAACGGCCTCGGATGTATACGATACAGCCGACACTTATCAGCCGTCTTATCAGCGGTAAACCGAGCACGCTTCCCGTATCCCGACAGACAACGGCTCGCGCAAAAACGAAACTGGAGCGATAACGAAACATGTTATCTATCGATCTCTCTCTCTCTCTCTCTCTCTCTCTCTCTCTCTCTCTCTCTCTCTCTCTCTCTTTCTCTCGCGGGCTTGTAGTTGCAAAGTAATCAGAGTCGCATTCGTCAGGTCAATCAACGCGGTTGGCCGTGGACACGCGAAGGTGGTTGCCTCACATCGAACGGAACGCCGCGAAACTCCGTTTCTCGAATAAAACTCGATGCCCGAATCCTAAGGAGTAATTCAAAACTGACCCTTCAAAGAGCGTCGACGGGATATTTACGGTCACATGACACGCGGACGCCATCTTTTCCGCGGCTAAACTCGGCAATAAAGTACAGAGGTCAGGTTAAATAGCCATTTCTGGTTACGAACGATAGTCTCCGCTGTCGGAGAGCTGTCTTCGTCTCTATCCATTTCGTTAGATCGGTTTCCTCGACTGTCTCCGCGCTCAATCCGTTCAACATGATCGACATCCCGCCGACGGTGCAACGCCGTCGCCCATAACGGAGCATCTAATTTCATTACTGACGTCGGGGCGAATAAACGTCAATACGCGATTCGATGCGTAGGATGAGGACACGCACCTCGCTGCAAGCTGGCCTTGCGGCAATCTCGCAAAGTGCAAGAGCACTCGAGAAATCCCGAATCGCGGTTAAGAATGTCGTTCTGAGAGGAGATTTCGCCGGCTGGTTTAAAGCGAAAGATAATAAATTTTCCCCGGAAAAATTCGATGATGACTGTGTCACGAAATTTCCTCGACCAATATTCTCCTTTTTAATCATTTTTCACGGATAGATTGCGATTCTACAACGATTCCATATATGCTTGTGTTCAGCACAAGTCGGGACGTCAAATTATTTTGCTCCTGATCGCTATATTATTATTTTTTTATATATTATTATTATTACATATTGGCATATTATTTTATTTCAGATCTACCGAGGACCCTGTATATCCTATATTAATTATACGGAGAGAATTTTATAACAAAATTATTAATTATTAATTATATAATACAAAGCAATCACAAATGCTTCTGCTAAATGCAGCCATTGTTCCCCAACCACTTTTTCCTGCAGTAAACGAAAATTATTGTGCTATCTCGGCCCTCCAAATTTCCCCCTCAAATCTTCACCCCAACTCACGTTCCTACCCTCTGTCGAGATTTGACAAAAAACGTTATCGAAGTTACGACGTTATGGAAACCGGTCGATCGATTTCAATTCCTAACTTCGGGGGTAGAATTCCTTTCAAAACGTCCCCAGTCTGGTCTCCATATCGAGAAGACTAGTTTTCAACACTCACCTGTCCATGATTGTCGAAGCCATGCTCCTGGGCGATCTCGTCCGCAGCCTCCTGCCCGGCAGGCACGTAAACGGCGAACTGATTCGAATAGATGGGCACCGGTCGCGATCGGGGTCTCGGTTCGGATCTCGCACCGACCAACAGCAGCGCGCACACCAACAATGTCACTCTGAGGATCATGTCGCGGAAGACGCGGACGACGAGTCCCTGCGGTTGTAGCAGTCACAGACGGCGACTTCGACACTGCCAATGAGACGCGCGGCGTCGTGGCGAGCGAGCACTTACGTTCGTTCGAACGAGATTTCGCGGAAAGACGCGTAATAACGAGCTCGATGATCCTCCAAGTTTACGGAACTCGCGAGTCTCACATCGGAGCCGAAGGTCGAGTGACAGACGGACGCGACGTCATACACACGTAACCGATCAAGTCGTGCGGATCCACGCGCGGATCACGAGAGACGACGCACTGCGCCTCGCAAATTTCCCTCGTCGTCGTCGTCGTCGTTGTCGTCGTCGTTGTCGTCGACGAAACGGCGTGGCCACCGAGAGACGGGCGGACGATGGTGGCAGTGGGCGCTCGCTTGTCTTATCCTGCAACATACAAAGAGAAGGAAAACCGCAGGTTAGAGCCGGTGTGCATTCGTGTCACGCGCTCGGAGGAAGGACGCGGTGAGAATTCTTGCGGCGGGCGAACCAGCGGCGGCGCGTTGTGATATTAATTGTCACCGAGTGCACGGGGCGACGCGCGGGACGCTGACGGTACGGAATACGGCGGCTGGGAGGAGGGACGGGGACAGGGAGAGGAGTTCGTTTTTCCTGCTTCTTGACGTGCGCCGCGGATTTGCATTACAATGTTTCGCCATGGGCGTGGGCACGCGCCCGCCGGCCGCGAATGTTTGTAAACTTCCTTCCTCTTCCTCTGTCCTTTCTCTCGTTTTGAGAAGGTGAGGAGGAGAGGGGGAAAGGGGAAGAGGAAACGATACCGAAAATTTGCGAGGCGCGAATCGTTTAATAACAGATCTTTATTTTCACATTCGTACGTTGGGAGATTACGTAATTCCGGCAAATAACCGAATGTATCGTTGATGGCTCGGCAACCTGACGCGACAGATAAATAAATGGTTAACGCGACAAAATGCGTCGGTGAAATAGAATAATTACGATGATGTGACCTATATCGTCCGCGAGTCATGACAGAATATAATTAAAATTGCATAAGCGCGCGTGTACACACGATGTAATCCACAGTTAATCGTCTAACGGATGTCATTACAATGACGGATTCTGCTTGTTTATTTTCTTCATTAACGGGCAATTAATAAAGCTCCATATCTGTTTAGCTATCACATTTGAGTCGACGCAGTGGCAAGCGTGAGAGGCGGAATAGCCAGGCCCGCACTTTTGCGAGAAGTTCGCGGGATTATAAGGGTGAAAGAAAGTTTGCTCGCGCGATATTTGCGACGAAATGATCTAAAAAT
The DNA here is from genome assembly GCF_010583005.1 of Odontomachus brunneus. NCBI lineage: Eukaryota > Metazoa > Arthropoda > Insecta > Hymenoptera > Formicidae > Odontomachus > Odontomachus brunneus. The sequence goes on from NW_022639564.1 coordinate 458,458, forward strand.
CGTTTCAAACTCGCGCGACGGCGGAATCGGCCGTTACGCAATCGAATCGAGTTCGCCCGTGAGGATAAAGAGGAATTCGAGTGGAACTCGCTGAGAAACGTGGCGAAAGCTTTCGTTGATCAAATTTCGATTGTGAACTATGCGATGTGTATATATATATATATATATATATATATATATATATATATAGCCGTTGCGCTGAAGTTCGGTAAGTAACCGGTAGACTGGACGTAAAAGGAGAAGTCCGTTTCCACGGCACTGTCGATAGTTACGGCGAAACGAGCGAAAGGCCGAACACGAGTTGAGTTTGAAGTTAATCGGGCTCTCTCACGAAACCGTTACCGCTCGTAATGAGTCGGGAAATAGACTAAAATACCTAACGGATATTATGATTTATGCACGCCCTAATTAAAGACACATAAGACACTCTCGCAATTGTTGTTAGTAAATAGGAGACAAAGAGCACTTGGTCTAATTAACGAAACACCGAGCGAGATTACTTTACGCAATAAATATAATTTAATTTGTTAGTCCAGCAACGATACGTTTGAGATCACACTCAACAAAATGCAATCTTATCTTTAGCGGAAATCCTCTTATATGTGACTTTATAAAAGCATTCTTTTAAAACCACAAAGAAGATATTCTAGGCACAATGTTTTTAAAATTAGAGGAATTTCGTCCTCCATCTACACAGTACAAGTTTTGTTTTTAATAGATAATAATAGAAAATTATATTAAAAATTATCTTTATTATCTTTATTGAAAATGAAAAATCTTTATAGATAACAAATAGAAAAATCTAATAAGAAGATATTCTACTTCAAGTGAGTATATCCCTCTTGTTTTAAAAAATAAAAAATTATATCTAAAATTAAAAATTATGATCTTATTTTTAACAGAACCCTCTTACGTATGGCTTCAAGAGGATTCTTCCAAGACTAAGAGGATTCTTCCAAGACTAAGAGGACAATGTAAATAAGCACAAATCGAGTCGAAATTTTCATCTTAGTCTCGACCTCAATGTTCCATTTAACGACCACTTTGATACCCTGAAGCCTATGTCAACTTCTTTTGAGTCTATTTAACCTAGCTCTGCAAAGAAATCCTCTTTAGAACCTACAAGTAGCATTTTCTGCCATTTACAGGTGCTAAGTAAGATTTCAATCTCCATGTATACTACATACACTGATCCTTCAGAATGCATAGACGGTAAAAAGTTCAAGTAAGACTAAAATTTCGACTCGAAAATATTCTTAAAGTTGGGGGAATTTCGTCTTTCATCTACAAGTTTTGTTTTTAATAGAATTTTTTTCTAGTAAAAGACACTCTGCTTTATGCAAACATATTTTTTTTGAAAGATTCAAAAGAGAAGACAAAAGTTAGAATAATATCTAGATTTTCGATTAATAGTTCACTTCATTATAAGAGGAATACTTTCTCTCTTAAAGTAAATCAGTGGAATATCACTGAAAGCAGTAAATATACACTAACTTGCAGCTATAAGTATAGCACTGAAACTGATCAGTACTATACTTATAACTGATATCAGTGACTATTCATTCATTCACTTTAAGAGAGCTCTTTCTGTAAGAATTTTCGCTCAGAACATGAGATCACAGGAAATAGTACTTTGTAATTAGAGTTCTTTTTGTGAGCTGTTTTCCCTTTTGGTTGAATCCTCTTAAGGCCACATGCAAGAGGATTCCCGCTAGAAACAAGATTATATTTTTTAAGCGCATTATAAGTGCATCTTATGCCCGTTTCTAACAACTTGGTTAACTTAACTGGTTGGTTATTCCAAGGAGATTGATCAATTACATTTTTCCTTAGTCAAACATGATAGATGCGACTGGTCAATTCCTTTGGAATAACCAGCCGGTTAAGTTAACCAAAGTTGGTAGAAATGGGCATTAGTCATTTAAAATTTCCAAGCCACAACTTTTTCGACTGAATCCTATTCACGCCTATTCCCTAAATGATTAAGTTCGTAAGAGCAGACTGTAATTTTTTTAGAGAGGCTGAGATTCGCGCTCGTTGATTCGTTGGTCCGCTCGTAACGGCCACGCTCGCTCGTCTCGCGCTGCGGATTAATCCAGCAGCAGCCGTTGCTGAATCGGCGAATCAAATAAAAGCTCCCGGAATCGCTCGCGTTTTAAATTCGTTTGGGAAAGTTCGCGAGAGAACGGCGGGCGCGCATGGGCCGGAAATGCGCGTCGGGTCGGTGGCCAACCAACCCGGTCGGGAAAAAGGCGAACTCCCGCCCGGTTGCCGGGCGCAGCCCGGCACGAGAGGCGGAGGGTGTATCTCGAATTAGTTTCTTTACGGAACTGATCTCCCGGGAAACATCCGCTTGTACGGGGTAATTCCGTGGCCGCGCGAGCAAGCACGACAGCGACGGTACGCGCACATTATCGCGTCTTCTGCCATCTTATCGTCCGTAAGTGTCCTCAGTCGCTGCCAATGCGAGTGTACACGGACACACACACACACATACATAAGCGAGCACGAAGGATTCGCGTTTATACGCTTGCTGTACATACGTATGTATGTATTCGTTCGTTCACGTGAACTCATTAAAGCCCGAACGTAAAATGAGACGATCCTTTGAGCAACGTCTGACATCTTGCTTTGATAATAAATGAAACGCTACTGGAATCCAGCAAATGCGCACAACGCTGGCGACGGATCGGGATTTGAAATTAAACGGCGTTTCATCCGGGGAATATTAGAGAGATTACGAAGCCAGCTTGTTTAACGTATGAATTTTCGCAGCTGGTGGAAAGAGGGGGAGAAGGGAAGGAGCGGGCGCACGACGCTTCCCGCACGCGAAATATTCGTGTTGCCCACATTGGCCGAGCGTCGCGCGGACGTATGTATGTTCGGGGTAAAAACATTGTAATTTGCGACAACGCGATAAAATTCGTCGCGCAAACGCGACGCGTTCGGGTTTGCGAAATATCCGAGTGAACGAATGTCAAATGAATGCATTACCCGACACGGCCTCTAAATAGATAATATAAATAAAAGCGTTCAGCCGAACACACACGAGTGTTGACTGTCAACGTGGCGGGTGGGAGGGAAAGAGTGGAGGGAGAAAGTAACTCAATTGCGAGAGAAAACGCGTGTTCGTTGCGAAATTGCCATTTTTCGGGAATTTCTCGCGAATTTCCAGAGAAGCTCGACGAAACGAACGCGACGAATTATCTGATTCAAGAAAACGGCAAATGCAGAGAAATGGGGGAAAAGAGAGAGAGAGAGAGGTAAAGAAAGAAACATACATTAGTTCATGTTTGAAATTAATTTTCTACCTTTCAAAGAAGTTTTAAAAAAATGGGGGAATAATATTAGAAGTAAACTAGATTACACGGTCGATTCTACGGTCGGTTACTAATGAGTGTTCACGTACATGGAAAAGAGATTTCAGTTCGTGTAACAGAATGTAGACCAGACGGAAAACTCACTGACGAAAAATAATATCTCTGTTACTGTGGTCGAAAACATTCGTCTCAACGTTCAGCTGCATTAAAAACTCGGTTGAGAGGTAATTGAGAGCAATTGGCTGAGTAAAAACCTCTCACAGAAATCTTCCACATCCGAGTTTTTCATCTGGTTCCCAGATAACAGAAAATTTATTTGCACTAACGGAGTTAGTGCGTTGTTTTTTCATGCGCGTTGAAAACCCGAAAACCTATCGTATTGTCGAACAATGTTGTTCTCCCGCGATTGCTAATAAATTATTTACTCGATTAGCCTATCGGGACCGTCATAAGCTTGATTTTGCGTGACTGGAAATTTAAAGATCCTTAAGAATAATTATAAAACGATATGTCTGACATCGAGTGTGACTGCGAGTCACTTGTATCATTACACATCTTCAGCGAAACTTCTGCGTGAGACTCGAATGCTTCTAAGAAAGACTCGTCGAAAAGCGATTTCAAGTCTCAAGAGGCAGCTGGCACGTGACGTTCGAATGACGGGTAGTAGATGCACGTCCGACTTTCGTGACGTCAAGACGCGAGTATCGCTTTTAGCGCGCGAGACATCGCCTCGTAAGAACGATCGTCAGTAGAACGCGAAACAGTCTTCTGTCACGTGCTATTTAAATTGCTAGGACCACCTGCACAACTGACTCCCGCGCTCGGCAATTACGAGAGCTCGCTTAGGAACGATCCGCGAGCGAACGACAAAACGGACGGGCGGGCGGAGAACCACGGACGTCGCGAAGAATATAAACTCGTCCTGACGAAACTTCGGACGCCCCGCGGCCGCGTTAATGCCCGCAGAAGTTAAATCCCCCCGGTGAATACGGGTGAGTAATAAAGCGTTTCTGGCCGGGCAGCTGCGTTTGCCGAGAAATACGGTCAGCGAGACCGACGCGAATTCTCGCCCGAGAACAGGATCGCTCAGCTGTTAACGCTTCCGCGTGCACCGCCCCATTTCGCGTGTACGCGATGTTAACAACTTACAGGAGAATATTTAACCCTGCAACGGACGCGGCGCGGAAACACGTCGCATCAGCGCGCACGTGGCGCGTCCACAGCACAGTGCAATACAGCTCAGTGCAGCGAAGGTTAATACAACGTGGAGTAAAGAGGATATTATTCTAACTGGCGAGATTTCGGTCCCTGCGCACTACACTGCGTATTTGTGTATGTGTGTATATGTATATAAGAAAAAATATATAAAGAAAGATATTCGATAGGTATAGATATACTAATAACATATTTGCTTAAGTCTAAATGAATTTAATTAATTAATTAAAATTTTACTATTTTTAGTATTAGAGAATAGTGTTTCATTAAATAATTAATTAAGTTAAATTTTTAATTATTTTCATTTAATTCTTTAAATAGAATAAACAATTGCTTTTTATTGCTTAGAAATTAAGGTTCTAAGAAGATTTACTTTTTCTTCTTTAGAGAAATATTTTATATTAATATATAAACAAATATATTATTAGTTCCCATCGAATAAATATTCTTAATTTCCTCGATTTCTTTCTCTCAAGTGTGAAGAAACGAATAGAAAAAAAGATCAGATGGAAAAACTAAAATTTAGCTACTGTGGTAGCTAAAATGTATCACTAATAGAGACAAATAATGTCGAAGTTATATTTATTGACTGTTTAAATATCGGCGCTACGGTGTTAGAAATATTCGCCGCTAGATAAAAAGTTCTTATTATTTTTTCATTGCGCTCCTTTTTTAAATCGTACTTTATCCGAATCGAAATTTTAATCCTATTTAATGTTAAAAAAAGTGAAAAGAAAAATTTTTGATATCATCAGAGTCGAAATAGAAGTTAATTATATCGTTAGAATTAACCTACTTTGCTAACTTATGCTTTGCTAACTTTGCTCCTACTGCATTGTAGAATTCAAAATTTAACATAGGGCCAAAATTTCGACTCGAGTAATCTAGATGATAATCAATGACTACTTTAACGCAAAAAAAGTAAAGTGTTTCGTACTCACACGATTACGCTATTTAATCTTCAGAATTACACAGAAGGGCAATTTCACGTTCATCGGAAGCGCGGTAATTTCCACTTTCCAATGGTCTTCGTTTCAAATCGTTATGACGTCTACAAACGAAGTTATCGACGATTGTACCGAGCTGCGTTTTTAATCGGCCGGCTGTAGATACGCGACTGTTCCCGCGCTGTAAGTGAAAGTACGCCGCGGCCCGGCTCGCTACTCCCCCCCCCCATCCCTCCTCCCTCCGGAGCTCAGATAAGCATAGCTCCGCCCACTTGCTCACTACGGTCATTCACCTCAGGAGCAAGCACAGTGCGTCAGTGCGACAGCAAGTCGAATTTCGAGCATGGCGAATTTCAGGACTGAACCAGACGCCGCGGTTAAGTTAGGTTAATATACTTACATACTTATTTATATTTATTTACACTTACATATTATAAATATATATTATAAATAATATATATTAAAATATAAGTAAGTTATACATATATATTATAAATAAGTTGACGTAGCGACATGAAATAAAAAGAAATTTTCTTAGGACGCGTTCCTACACGTTTTTGTCAATCAATGCGCGCGATGTGAGACAAGTTCAATAAGTTCAATTTCTCTCTTTCCTTTTATTCCTCTTATACGATCTATTATCAAATTATAATTTGTTTGCAGAGCTCGAGATTCTCACGCGCATAAAATATTTAAAAATAGCTACTTAGGTACTCGAACAAATGCGCGCTTTTAATTTCTGCTAATGTCTATCCTGCAGCGAATGCGTTTTACCTATGATACCTAATTTTCGGAACACTACATTTTGTACTCATGAGTAAAAAATAACATTAATAATAACATTAATAAATCTGATTGCGGCAATCACATTTAGCCAAGTAATATCCCTAATGTTTTCTTCGTGTAACAAATAAGAAATGGAAAAACACATCGCACGACTCATGGAAGAGTTATTACGTACATCGGCGTGCTGCGAGAAGAAAATTCATTAAAGAATTACACAAATTTTCACAGCACGATCTGCTTTAAAATTAATTCCCAAGAGCTTAACAAAGTCCCGATTGCCGGACTGTAACAATCACTCGAGCTGAAAAAAGACTGCCACCTTCGTTCGCGTTCTACAAATGCCATCTCAGGAGTCGGAATGGACGACAATATCGGGCAGACCGTTTCGCAGCAATTAAGCTTTCGTAATCTCTCGGGATGCACGGATGGCGACGAATTCTCAAGTCGCGCTCGTAAGGAGAAAAATGTAATAAAGAAAAACAAGAAGCGCGCAACAATGTCGAAGAGTAACAGAGGGTATTATAAAAGCGATTTTTCCCGTCGTCGCCTCCCTCTCTGCTCCTTCCTCAGCTCACTCCCTCTTGGCCGGTCCTGTTTTGGGAGCGAGAAACGAGCCGAGAGATCGTAATGTCGCACGTACGCCCGTATGGGATAAGAGCAACAGAGACTGAAAGCGCGATGCGAATAGCAAGTACGATATATTCACGGAGTCCGATACACCGCGAGCGTGCGTGAATACGCGTCCGCGCGCGTCTGAATGTGTGTGTTCGCGCGTGCGTGAGGCACACGCATGCACGTACGTGCGCCTCTTCCGCGGGAGGTCTTGCCATATGTGCACGCGCGCCATGTCTGCCCGCACCGTCGATAGAATTGTCGATGATGCCGCGGGTCGAGTGAAAAACAAAGCACGAGAAAAAGTGAATCGTGACGTAAGAAGGACACAATTGATAAACGAAGAGAATTTCACGGTAAAAATCATTGTGGAATTTAACCGCTGGACAAAAATTGGCAGTATCCAAATTACGTGCAGTAATTGACTATCCTTTCAGTCCTCGTATGTCCTGCTTATATTTTAGGAATTAAAATGTTCTGTTAAAAAATTTGCAATGTTTCTAAACTGAGAAAAAAGAATACCTGAAATATTAAAAAATATTTATTCGCACGCACGATGTGGATATTAATAACATATTTATTTTAAATTAAACTTCCGTTTGAGTGGGATAAATAATGGGAAAAGCAATGGTTTTAGGAAGATATATATATATATATATATATATATATATATATATATATATATATATAATATTTTCTCATTTGAAAGAAATTTCTTTTCTAGATGTGTAAAAATATATGTATAAACGCATATTTTTAACTTGTTTAATATTTCTTATTTTTTAGATATTTTTTTTGCCGGTGTGACGAAATTTACTATATTCGTTACCGCGATAGGCCTCATTGACAATTTACTAGAAACCTATAGCAAAATTGAAAAGAATTTATATGAAAAGAAAAAAAAATTATGATATCCTCTCGATTCGCTCGAAAAAGAACGCGTGCGGAGTTTAAGTTGCACCGACCACGCAATTATTTTCGCCGTCAACTTATCGATTTTATTCCAGCAGGACAATTATTTCCAGGTTATTTTTGGTTAATTTCGTTTTATTCCGGACTTTTTTATTTAAAAATTTCAACGCTGAAAGTTTTTTCTCTTTTTTAATGACCGTCCAATCGCCCCTCCTAAATTGACACGTTCACGTTGTAAAAGAGATGGTAATCGACATTCTCGTTTAAGGGTCGAGAATCGCGTGCGGTCCTTTAAAAACAGATCGCATGCGAGTGCGGTTTTGCTTCGACGATATTAAATGCGATATCAAACGAAAATTTCCTTGATTAATCGTAGCTTGTACGTTGTGCTCATGATAAATTACATCTAATATTATATTTTTCGTTAGACTTCTATCGGACAGTTTGATCGCGCTCCCTCCTGAATATTTCATAGGCCTGCGCGAAATCAGACAGCGATCAGTGCGCACACTGAAAAGAGGATTTACATTGTACCGTCGTTTACGTACACCCCGCTCAGACAGATATATACATTCACGTACAACAGATGGTGATACACACACACACACACACACACACACACAAATATATATATATATATATATATATATATAGAGAGAGAGAGAGAGAGAGAGAGAGAGAGGAAAATGTCGTTTTTCTGTCACACCGGCTTCTTTCATATCGAGAGCGCGAGATGAAAATTCCATTTGTAGCGTTTCCAAAGAATGTCAGTTTTTGCCGCGGTTTCCGTCGGAAATAAATTGCTTCTGTTTTGCACGCGGAACAGCGGGGAGCCGTCTTTCCGTTTTAACGCGATCAGCCATGATTGCACCACTCGGCGACGTAAGTAGACGGAAATGCTCGTGGGCGCGCCATTTAACGCGGGCCGTCGGGCGCGCGTAAAAATACGATCGACGCGGTCATAATATTTCGAATCGATTTCGCTCGCACGCGGCGGGCGCAAAGCGGGAACAAAGCGCACTTTAAAGCGTAAATGTTTTGCCGTAACGACGCGTGCAATCGCGCGTAGGAGGGAAAGTCAGCGGAGGGGCCGCACGGGAGGAGGATGACGCGAGCCGGTTGTCCCGGGGAAAAAAAATGGAAAAGCGTTACGAGTGCATTCATACGCGGCGAGGCAAAATGCCTCCGCGCAAAAGTGAATTTCGCGCGACATGAATTTGTATGCGCTTTCGGAAAACGCTTTCGAAAACAAGCGCGCCGTAACGGGCGCCTGCATCGGCGAGACGCATCACGTGCTGCGCTCAACATAAGACAATTAATTGCGAATAGCCGCCCAGGTCCTAGCGAGTGACACAGATGCACAGTCCCGCCGCTAAATACGAGACCGCCTGAATTTTATCTTTCTCTCTAAATTCATACGCAAATTTATCACGAGCTGAAAAGTAAACGGTCACGCATTTAGCGCCCCGGGCGTGCGGGATGTGTGCGTATATCGCGACATATCGGCACGTGGAAATATCGCTTTGAAAAAAATGTTTCGCAATAAAGGCCACTATCGACCGTTCTGTCGAGACAAAACAAAAAATAATGTCAAAGGCCATAATAACGATACGTGAACGATGCGTACTTGCAACGCATAAGAATGCACGCTTCCATTTTTGCTTGGTTCTGTTTGCATTTAGTTCGGTTCATATATCTCAAATGTAGATTATGCAAATACACACTGGTTAAATGGAACTTTCGACAGCTGGAAGCCTCTACTGTGTGTACACGTGCGTGTGTTGCGTGTGTTTACATATGTGTTGAAAGAGTCAATAACGCGCGCTGAGGTTCCACGCGAAAGGGGCCTTACACGCTGTCACATGTTGCGCACTGCCATGTAATTACCGGCTGATGTAAAAAAGAAAGAAAGAAAAAGAAACACATTCTCTTTTTTGTACGTTACTTCATGCGAAGCGGTTTGATTATACGGGAGCACGTCGGCTTTAAACATCGCATGTGCGCTCAAGTAGATCGATAGATACGCGTTCCCGGCGTTTAAGCGTACAGCAATACCCGCCTTAGTTCCGTGTATACTTGTTAAAGAAAAAAAAAAAGAAGAAAGAGGACGCACTTTGTTCTTTATATTGTTACTGTAAGCGCCGTGCAGAATAGTCGAGGCAGCCCTACGCTCTTGTGACACATCTCGAGCTAAATATAGGTTCGATCGAGACTGCGTATGCTAATATTGAACGCATTCTTCATAATTGGATAAATAAAACCTGAGAAGATGTTCACCTTCGCGCCGTTAAATGGGACATTAAACTGACGACGACACTATCGGATCTACTATAACGAGCGAAAACATGCGAACCAAGTCACACGGATCTTAATAATAGTCGAGCGATGTAATAAATTAACAACAACGTAATAATTATTGTCGCGTAATACTTGCGAAGCAGACATCGATGTGGACTGCGCTTGATGTCGAAAACGATTCAGGAGTGTTAACCTTTTGAGCCATAATGCGGGGCATTAGCGTCCCACCTATCTTTCTTTCATTTTTAGTGATTTTAACTAACTTATCGGCAAACATATATATCCATTATATTATTATTATATATACTCTCTCCCTTTTTCATAACTATAAAGAACTAAAGATAAGTGGAAACTAATTTGAATATTTAATTGTTAAATTAATATAAGTAAATAAAAATAAAACAAGAAAGCACTTTCTTCAGACAAAAATCATTTTAAGGCTATTAGGAATCAACACAGTTTACTGAGAACAATTAACAGTACTTTGCACATTTTTTGCAAAATTTTCTATGAACCCTATGTTTTACAGTAAATTATTGAAATATTGATAATATGTTTGCTACGAGTTAAAAACACACCTGTTAAAAACACAAATATCTCTTTTTTATCCCTAGAAATGTATGTAGTTTTCCTAGATACCCAACCACTATTATTGTTACTGTCTGGCATTACTGATTAATTATATCAAAATTGTGTAGGAAATGGACAAGAACTTGCAAGAGTCCATTTCAATTTAGAACAAAACTGCCCATTTCATGAGCAGTAAATTTGTTTATTAATCGATTTGACAATTTCGTTGCCTATTTGTTGTTTAGTTTTCGTTCGGTAAATGGTCTAGATTTTGCACATTTTTTGTGCGCAGTAACTGTACGGAAAGCGTTGTTATATCTTGATTGGGATCTGGACAGTTTTACTCATTAGTTACCAGACAGAAGTTAATATAACTGTTCAGCAATTGTTTAAAAGCTACATGAAATTTTTATCAGAGAATTTTTATGTAGGAAATGTCATTATTTCCGGATAAAAGTGAAATCGCAAATTTTGAAAACTTATTCGCCATTCCTAATTTTAACTCCTTAACTTCAAATTCGTAATTAGCGACCCCGAAATTCCCCATATGCCAAACTTGAGGAAACTTTACCGGAAAATAAAATGTAAGGCTCAAAGAGCTAAGTGCGGTTAACCTCTGTTTTTATGTTTTATTTGATACGTTGCAGCTCTAGTGCAGAGATTTCAGAGAGATTCATGTATATACATATTTAATTTATTTCGAACGTAACCTTTTTTCTGTTATGCACATATGGCAGATGCAAAAAAGTCGCGGTGGACCGCGCGCATCTACGGGAGGAGGGGTAAGGGGCAGGGAAGTGGGGAATCGTGTTACATAGTAAATATCGGCGGGAGAGGGAAGGGGATCATATCGCGCCCGTTCATACGACATTGCGCTGTGTATCGATCGCATCCTCTTCCTTTCCGCGCCGTTTCGGAGATTGCTTTATGCGGATTCGGTACGCGCGGTAATCACAGATGTTCGCGCGTATCACTGTCGGCGCGCCGCCATAACGGTCGTTTTTAATCGCGAGCTTAAACAGCAATGTAATTACGTGCGGAAGCGCAGTTTTCGCGCGCGATTAAAGGTAACCGCCGCATCGAACGATAATTGGATGCGATCAACATGATCGCGCCGCGCCGGAAAGTCACGGACGCCAAGCCACAATTGCGTGACATTGCTAGTGTGCTGACAGAAAGAAAGGCAATAACCTTTATTTACTCGCATGTTAATGGCCGGCCGAGATTATTTAGTCGTCGATCGCGCGCGCGGGCGGAATTGCTCGGGACAAGTCTCATTCGTCGTTAATGAATCGCTTTAAAATAACGCTCCGATCTCTCGAGAGAAATGAGTCGTGAGACGGAATTGAAATTACATCGCTCGGAGAAAAATTTACATTCCGCGCGACTTTGCCGTCCGCAAGTCGATTAAATTCTACATTAAATCTTGACTTTCCGTTCTGTGAGGGATTAAGCGTTGCGTGCCGGAAATTTTCACACGACCGTTCGACGCATTAGACGCTGAGGGAAGGGAAGGTGTTTACCGTGCGCAACGCCCACGCGAGCGTAATTTTCCAGCGAGGTTCCGCTCCTCTCCATATGCTAAAATGCGCGAAAAAAAAGACGGGAAAGTGAGAGGGAGCGACCAGGTTGCGCCAAGACGCCGGGAACGACGGAGTGTACATCACGGAGGAGTTGGATCGCGGCAGGATATTCCGTCGTGTGCCGTAATTACGCGGTATTACGAGCGGCATTACGTCGGGGATGTTACGTTAACGCGGGTTCGTGTTGTACGAGACGCGCGCGCACACGAATTAAGAAGACGGAATTAATGCGGAGCTGCAAATTCGCTCGCGCGACTGGCTTTACGACGACTATGGCACGGGCTGAAATATAAAGGCGTCTTCATGCGATCTGATGCGTGACCAAACTGACGAAGTTCTAAAAGGAAAAAAAACTAAGAAAATAATCGTCTTGTATAACCGATTTATCCGGCGACCAGACGAAAACTCGGTTGTAGGAACAGAGAAACTCCTGTAGAAGCTTTCTGTAGAAGAATTCGGTACATTGTTCTGAGTTATTTCAAACGAGTTTTAAAGCAGCCGAATGTTCAGAAGAATCTATCTGATAACGATATTGTACATCCTTTACGTTAAAATTGTATTTCTTCTTACAATATTGTTGTCGATCTATTCCTCGATTACAAAATACTATACACTGAGGGAAAAAAAGAAATAAAAAATATTTATTCGGCACTGATATAACATATATATACATATGTACTTACTTATACTATTATAAATATTTTCCTAAAAGAAAATGTAAATTTTCTTAAAATTTAGCTTCTACGAAAGCAATTGTTTTTTTATATTTCAATTTCTATTTAAATTCTATTTATAAATAAAAGAATTTATAAATTTAATTATAAGTATGCCTTTTTAGTACCTACCGAATGAATATTTTTTATTTTTTAGATATATTTTTTCTCACAGTATAATAATTTTTATTATAAAATTATCTTTTGTAAATATTGTATTATTATTCATTCTTCTATTCTTTTTAGTGATCAATTAAGTTATTATATCGTTTCTGAGTTATGAGTTTTCGTTCAGTTCCTGTTCAGCTACACAGAATAAGATTTTTTTTCAGTATGACGTCGCGACTTTGCACGGAAAATATTGAATGAAAAGTCACTGCGGTCTACGTCCATATGAAAAATTAAAACCTGATCCGCTTCAACTAGAAACTAATCGAGTTTGTACCTTGTATATGTCGAAGTTATTCTCAACTTCTCCGGCGAATTCTCGTTACAGATCGCGTAAAATAGGCTTAAAGAACACGGGGAAAGGAGAGTGTTCGTCGCCCGCTCGTCGGCTCCTCTAATGCCCGCATATTTCGCGACACGTCGTGCGGAGAGACAGCGACTCCGGAGTCGCGCAGCGCGTGATATTTCTCGCGCGCGACGTTTCATGCATACGGCATCGATGACGATTTTTCAACGCGACTTCTGCGGTGACGGACCGCCGTACTTGCTTTCCGCACATTTATTACCCGGACGGTGTGAGATCATTGAAACCTCCGGCAAATAAGGCAACGTAGAGATCTCAGAACCGAAGTTGACTCGGAAACGAAATTGATTATCACGGGACGATTTAAGTGCTACGTATACGATCAAATGATATTCTCTGTACTGTTCAAACGACAGTCTCTGTATTGTCCACATAATCAAATGTCGAATTATTTCAACAGATTTGAACATTGCACTAAAAACACTGAATATGTTAAAGAACGCGAGGAAAGAAACGCGCAATAGCCATCTCTCATATTTATGTTTTCAGTTTATATTTTCAGTTTACTACGTGCATCACATGCTACATTTATCGCGACAAAAATTTTTATTTATGTGCATAACGGTGGATGTACATTACATATCGCAAAAGTCTATGATGAGAACGCTTAACAAATGACCCTCGCAATGACCGAAATACGAAGGATGCAAACATAGCCTACATTATATGCTTATCTAGATTAAAAAGCGAAACGAAAATTTCACTTACGCGATGTCCGACCGGTCAAGGCCGACCTCGATTTTCATTGAAAGCGAAAGAGATGGCAGACGCGGCAAGAGCGCGGCGACCTTTCGCGGAGAAATTCCGAATAAGATCGCGGATCGTCGATTAAAAATGCTCGCTCATTCGAGTCGTATGGGCGAGCCAAAGCACTACTCTCGCGGTAAGAAATCGGCGAAGGACGAGCGAGCGAACGCGCGGAGGAGAAAGTCGTTGACGGAATAGCTGGGGGAACACGCTGGATGTCAGCTGACAGAAACGAAGGCCGCGAGCGGCGAAACACCAAGCGCTGATGAATCGCAATACATCACGACGAAAGTAACGGCCGTGCTCCGAAAAATGCGACATGACATCTGTCATATTTAGTCACCGCGTTCCTTCGCGTTCACCGCATTTAAAACGTCGCATGATCGGAATTACCTTGAACCTTAAGAGGAAGAAGTCTATTTTAGGATCACGTAAGGCAGCACATGCTAATAAGAATTTCAATAGCGATTAATAGTCTACGTTATATACACGATCGGAAAGTGTCTCTGGAATGTGGGTCAAGAGCCTGGCCGAGCACATGGCAGCGCTTTTAGCGTCTAAATTAATCACGGCGATAATAAACCGATATTAGACGCGGGCGAGAGGAGAATGACGGCCGAAGGAGGAAGAAAGAAAGAGAAGGAGAGAGGGAATAACATAGACAGCGAGAAAGATAATGGAATGAATCACTGCGAATAACAGAGCGAAGCGGCGTGTCATGAGCGGACAACGGCTAACGTCACGTCAAAGTTGACGTCCGGTGACCCCGATGGCTATCTCGACTTCACAGACACAAGTAAAATACAGGAACTTACCCGATGTGCAGCCGTAGCCAAGGATTTCCAAGAGGAACGATAACTTCGCCACAGGGGCAAGAATCACGTGGACGTCAACGAATCGACACGCGATGTTACGCGATAACACGACAATAACACGACGATAACACGGCGGCAGGCCTTCGACTATCTCTTAGCGGTGTCTGGCGACATATTCTTCTTCCGACACGACACGGCAGGCTGCTCTCTTGGCTGCTCCTCGGCGAGATGATCAGATATTCGCTGACATGTGCGTAGAGAGAACGAGAGACACGACGAGCCCGCACTCGCGATTATTACACGGCTAACCGGAGAGAGAAGTAACGAGGAAGAGACAGATGGAGAAAGACGCGGCCGAATTTCTTGCCCGACAGAAGCTACCCGATCGCGCGCGCTTCCCGTACCGCCGCCGAGTGTAACGCACCGAGCGTAGCACTGCGCGCACTGACTGCTCTCGCTCCGTTCACCAAGGCGATAAACAAACTCACCGTGTCTCCCTCTCGCCGCGACTCCCCGTCCACACTGGCGCTTGCGTCCTTCTCGCTCGCACGCGGGATCTCGCGTTCTCACCCGCGCTCCAACCCTTGCAACGCGCTCGCGATCCTCGTCGCACTGAGGCGCGCGCTGACTCGACTGTCCCACTCTGCGGCGCGCACGCGCCTCCTCTCCGTCGACCCCCTTCCCCTCCATAAGCGAACTTTACGTCACACTACTGCCAGCAAGGACGTCTCCCCCCACCAGCGCGAGTGTGACGCGCTTTAGAGTAGCTTATAATCACTAATGTTTTTTTCTCGTGACTTGCACTTGAAGGAGAAGTAACGAGTATTGTTCACCGCCTTTAAGAGATATAGATGCGACAAATATGCGGCTGAATAATGGCTGCATTCAGCGGAAAGAGCAGCTCAGTGAGTGCTCTTGAGTGATTATTGTCTATGACTGGAGTATTCTTTTAGATTTATCAGAACCAGAAGTATTTACCAATCAGGAACGATAATCATTAAGCGCTCCTTAAGCCGCTCTTCCCGCTGAGTGTAGCCAATGGTTGCGTTCAGCAGAAAAAGCTGCTTTGCAACTGTTGTAAAATTCGTGAATCTGATTGGTACATGCTCTTGGATTCAACTAAAATTAAGAGCATACTCCAATTAGATTCACGAATTTTACAACAGTTGCAAAGCAGCTTTCTCTGCTGAACGCAACCAATGTTTCATATGACAAGGCTTCGAAACTCGCACAGTCCGCATAGTACCCAAGCGTTCCTCATGGCGCCATCTCGTGGCTGTACTAAGTAATAAACCGCGAATTGAAGTAGCAGGTGTCGGTAAAACTGTATAAGAGCATAAATATGATAACGCAATAACTTTCGATTTTACCGACTGTCTGCATCAATTCCTCTATTCTTCTACCTCTGTCACACTTGCTGCTTACGTGTTAAAAAGAAACAGACAGATATAAATTTAATTCAAGTTCGCAAATGAAAGTCAGACACGCTCGGCAAATAAAAGTCGTAAGCTTATACTACCTGCGGCAAGATATCACTGATATTCATCCACAGGTCGAAAGTGTAATACGCAGCGATTTGAACTCCTAACTGCCATAACCAACAAATACGCGATACTTTGACCGGCATTCCCTAGCGTCCTGTTACGTCAGATGCTGTTCACGGCGGCTGTTTAACGATGTTCCTCACATACACATACGCGTGAGATTTACTTTCGGCACTCTCGACGATAATGTGGACGAGAGGCTCGCCTGAGGCGAGTTGAAATCGTGGCAAGCGCGGAGTTTATAATGGAAACTGAATTGTCGCGTCGCGATTGACTCGTTGACTAATCACATCATAGTGAAAGCGTCTGAAATTCGAACGGCATTTCACACAAAATCACCACTAGCCCGTCCCGCGAGCTATTCGCGATTTTTTAAAGTATCTTGCTTGAATATACAGAGAGAGAAAGAGAGAGAGAAAGAAAGAGAGAGAGAGAGAGAGAGAGAGAGAGAGAGAGAGAGAGAGAGAGAGAGAGACTTACTTTTAGTACTTTTTACGATACATACACTTGAACTTCCTTGTATTGCTTGAAAACATACAGTGAGCCTCCTAACCATCGTCGTAATCCATCAAGTGAACACGGCATTCCCGATCCATGAAATGTCCACTAAAGCTCATTCTACAATGGCAGTAAGCATTAAAAAGTAGGAAATAAGAATAAGAAATTGACCGATCATAATTGATTATTCTTTTTATATTTGACTGTGACTGACCAATTTCTTACTTCTTACTACTTACTATCATTGGAGAATGGGCTTTACGGCAATTATCTGACCATATTTTGCTGTGACAAACACACGAGACTTACTCACGGCACTCCCGACGATGACTCGGACGCGAGACTCACTGGGCGAAACGAAATTGTGGCAAACGCGGAGTAGTTTCTGGAATTTAAATTGTCGCGTCGCGATTGGCTTGATTATGGTGACAGTAGAGTTTTTCGGAAGCGGCACACTTCACACGAAACCGCTACTAGTCCGTCCCGCGATCTATTCACGCTTCGTGATTTTTCGACAGTATCTTACCTGAATACACGGCGAGAGATTTATTTTCGGTACTTCTGGCGATAACACTCGCGCCTAAAGTTCCTCGCGTGGCTCGAAAGCGCAAAAGTATATTGTGAGTCTTCTAATCGTCATAACCCAACAAGTAGACTCGGCATTCCACGAAATGTCCACTTACAGTGACTGTCTGACCATATTTTACCGCGACAAACGCGCAAGACTTACTTGCGGCACTCCCGACGATGACTCGGACGCGAGACTCACCCGAGCGAGCCAAAATCGCGGTAAATACGAGGCGGTTTGACGAATACAAATCACCGCGATCACTCCGCAACTGACTTCTCTCTCTTTCTCTCCATAGATGGCTCCAGGCGGCTAATAAGGTTTCTACTCCAACATCATTCAACGTTAGATGTATTATATTAATTTGACATTTACATCTCCGATTAATAGATGACCCTGAATGTTTCTTGGAAATAATTCTAAGTTATTTTCTAAAAAAATCACAGATTACATACAAATAGATTCGAACAAGTTTTTACGCTACGGCAATTAAGCCTTGTGTCCACAATGCTAGAAATTCCGAGATCTAGATCCGAGAAAAAAGCAACCAATTCATTTGCAGCTTTTACGAAAAGGCGACAGTTTTATTGGTTGTACGTTTCTCAGATAGAAATCTCGGACTGATTTCTAACATCGTGGACACAAGGCTTTAGACCGGAATTTGACCAACAACACGAAACGAAAAATCTCGAAGTATGACAAGTCAATACTTGAATCGATATTCGATAGTTCGTCTTTATTGGCAAATAATCGTGGATCTATGATTATTTGTGTCGATCTATATTAATTATTCTTATTTCGTTTACTAATCGGAAAAATGCACTTAATATTTTACAAAAAGGAATTTCTGGATTACACATAATAAGTGTACATATTCATGCATCATGACTGATTATTTCGACGGAACTACGTCCTCAAAAAATAACCAACACTTATGATACACGATTATTTAGACACATTGTGCGTAATTGAAAAATTTGTTTGGAACTAACTAAAGTTATGAAATTATAAGGCTATTTAGGCTATTTTATTTATATAAAATATTAAGGCCGGATTACAAAAGATATTGAATAAATAACGGTTCATAGGCAAATCTATAATAAATGGTGCTCTCAAGCACATTTATACATTACAAATAGTTTGTAACTATAAATAAAGAGAGAGAAAGATCTTAGAGTGTTAATCGTTGCAATAAATTAAAATTAATAATTTATATGTTAACTAATAATCATCGAGTAGAGAAATATTGAAATTGTGAGAGAGTAATTGAAACTCTTAGGCCCGTATTCTGAGTTCTCTTTTAACGATAAATGAGTCTCTAAAAGAGGCTTAGGAGCCACCTGATTGGCTGAGAAGCTACATTTAAGGCACTTTTATCGATAAAAGAGGATTCAGAATATAGGTCTTAGAGAGAGACAACCTCCAAATACGAAATAAACAATGCCATAGTGCCTCCAGCGTTGCGTTGAAACTACTTTGAACAATCATGCGGAATATTGCTTCGATCGTAAAAACATTTGTAAAAGTAAGATCTACGCATAGGAATCGAATAGGAATGACTGTATTCAGTGATAAAAGCAGCTCAGTCAGCGCTTATCCCCGTTTCTACTAACTTAACCGGCTGGTTATTTCAACGGAATTGACCAATGGTATTTGTTAATTCTAAACAAAAAGAAATGCGATTGGTCAGTTTCGTTGGAATAACCAACCAGTTAAGTTAATTAAAGTTGATAGAAACGGGCATTAGTAATTATTGTCTGTGATTGGAGCATTTTTTAAAATTCTTGATATCCAGAAGCATGTACCAATCAAGAGTGATAATTACTAAACACTCACTTACTTTGAGTTACTTTTTCCGCTGAATGCAGCCAATGGTCCAAGAAACATCTAATAACAATTTATAAAGTTAATACAACATTAAATGCTAATTACCAGGATTGGGTAGTAACTAGTTAAAAAGTTAAAAGTTAAGATAAAAAGTTAAAAAGTTAAATAGCTTTAACTTAACTTAGTTACATTTTTACACTCTTAACTTTTAACTTAACTTAGTTACATTTTATCGGTAATTATTAACTTTCAATTATCTTGAAGTTAACCATGCCATAAAAGTGTCACGAGACGTCGAAAGGTTGTTCAGTGCAGAGGGCTCATTTTCAACAATCTTCGAATATGTTTGTTCGAGTGATGCGCTACAAGAGCATACGCGCGACTATCATATTTAAATAAAATTTTATGCACAACTATTTGCAAAATGTGGCTGTGTAGCGACCTCGGTTCCGAAAAATGTCCGATAAAAATTTCAAAAAAACATTATTACTTAAATTTAATAAATATCTGTAAATAAAACATGTTTTCAAATAAAGTGTATATTTTTTTCCGTTATTTGTAAAACTGAAACCCTGAAGTCATGAAATAAAACAAATTTAACTTTTAAATTCTTAATTACTTTTTTTTATTAACTTAACTTTTAATTCAATTAATTTTATTATGGGTTAACTTTATCTTAACTAAGTTAAATTTTCAAAGCCATTAACTTTAACTTAACTTAGTTAAAAAAAAAGTTAACTTACCCAACCCTGCTAATCATTCATGTGCATTAGCGGGTCATACAACTGCAGCAAGAATTTTGACCCCTAATATCGGATGGTAAAGCAAACCTAGTTAGAAAGTGGCTCCACCACTCGTGTCAGTTGTATCAGCCACGACGCAACGGAGATTCTCTTTCATTTTATTCGTGACTTGTACGGAATATTAAGCAACATGGTACGTATATATCGAGATGTTCTCGAATTTTAATCCGTAAAAATCGTAATAATCCGTAATTATTGGTCGAAAATTAATCAGTGCTCGTCTCACGCGTGATTTATCTGGTGCGGGAGTGCGAATATTGATCGGCCACGAGTCGCCGTGATTATGATTTTAAGTTTAGGTTATGTTCGGGCTGCGATCACACAACAATTGTGCACGATACAATTTAAGCTCAGTTCCACAACCTCTAGTTAACTTCACTGACCGGTTATTCCATTGGACTTGATCGCATTTAGCGTTAAAAAGAGTTAATTAGAATTAACCAATCATTGTTGAGACTTAACCGATAGTTAAAATTAAATAGAGGTTGTGGAACTGGGTCCTTCACGTGCCATTGCGTGGTATTGTTGGCTGATATTATTTTTCCACCGTTTACAGAGTCGTGTCAGAACGAAGACAGTCAAAAAGGCTGCGAAGCTGATCATTGAGAAGTATTATCCACGTCTCACGTTGGATTTTCATACCAACAAGAGAATATGTGAGGAGATCGCTATTATTCCCAGCAAATCTCTGCGCAACAAGATTGCTGGGTAAGTTTTAACCCAATATTAAATAAATTACAACTTTAAACAGCTTATGTTATTGTTATTCTGCTATATGATCAGTGATTGTGTTTAACAGAGAGCTGCTTTGTACTCGTAAAATTTTTGAATCTGATTAGTATATGCTCTTGGATTCAGCAAAGATTAAAAGCATACACTAAAAGATTCACGAATTTTACAACAGTTATAAAGCAGCTCTCTCTACTGAATGCAGTTAATATTGAAGAAAGTTTACATGTGTTGTGAGCTATGAGAGTAACTGCAAATACTTAAGCCTAATCTACAATATGTTCTTTGCTTCCTGCTTCTTTCTCTTTATCTCTTTCTGATTCAAACCTTAAGCTTTAAGCTAGAAAAAGATAGAAGACAAGAAACAGAACGCAAAGAACATATTGTAGGTTAGGCTTTAAAGTTGTTTGCTAGTTTAAGTAGATTATATATTTATATGGATAAAATAATTGTTATTATATTTTTGTTAGATCTTATATCTTTGTTACATTTCTTTGTTAGATTTGTCACTCACCTGATGAAGAGGCTTAGGCACAGTCAGGTACGTGGTATCTCCATCAAGTTGCAGGAGGAAGAGAGGGAACGCAGAGACAACTATGTTCCTGAGGTCTCTGCCTTGGAGCACGATATCATTGAGGTTGATCCAGAAACCAAGGAAATGTTGAAGATGCTCGAGTTCAACAACATCACTGGACTCCAACTCACCCAACCTGTACCACAATTTAGCAGGCGTTCTTAAATAATTACTTTTTCATTCGATAAACATGGTTGGTTTTGCATTTTTCAATAAAATTGCAAACTAACGTACACAATTGTGCGTGTCGTATTGTACTTGCCGTCGTTCAACTCTTCGTGAACCTTGCTCATGGATAACCTCAAAAATGTATTCCGTGTTGAAAGCGGTCTCAAATGATTACGGATTCGATCAAGTTTTCGTAATTACCAGTAGCCGAGTGTAACCGGTGTTCAAAGTAGTATTGCGTCGAAGGAGACAATCGAAAAACGATACGATTCATAAAAGCGATGTAAGAGGAAAAAAAAAGAACAAAAGACGAGATGACGCGCATGCGCTCAGTTCACCATTTTAATCGTACTGGACGAAGCATGCGACGATTGTCACAACCCCAGTCCCAGTGCATTAGAACAGAAACGCTCCTGTGGGCTACATGAAATATAAACGGTAAAACTTTGTGATCTCGCGACTCTGCGTCACACACACGGACGCGGATAATTACGTTATTGTCGCGCACGTGGGAATAACGTCAAGAACGTCGTCGCAAATCGCATAATTTTCTCGTGTCTCGTTTTTGCTACGTCTGTCCTGTCCCTACTCGAAGAATATCGATTGCCTCTAGTTATGCGAGATATCGACGTTATCGTCGACGAGAGTATCGTAAGATATAAAGCTGAGGAACGCCATATTAACAATCATATTAGACGAGAGAGTGTTGAAGCGAGAACCTGGGTAGTTCAATGGTTTAGAGCAGTCGCTCGGCAAGCGAAAGACCCGGGTTTCAAGTCCCGGTCCGGCAAACTCCGGTTTCCGATATACTTTTCTCTCCGTCTCTTACATTAGCATACTGCGCGGCTGATGGGTCGATCAAAGCGTAATTTTCTCATGTCGCCGGGTCAGCGACAGTGAACCCCACGAGCTCCGCACAACCGTCGTCCTATACGCGTCAGTCTTAACGAGATCGATCAGCGAAAATTAGCGGCGGCATGTCGCAGAGTATAGATCCGCGTCTGCGGCGAAAAACGTCGCTGTGTCTGCACCCGCGGCATCGAGTCGGCCCGCGAGAGGCTGCGCGCCCCAAGGCTGGGGAAACCTAGCGCAACCTGGTGTCGTGCGCGGCAAGCCGCTCGGTCGGTGGAGAAAGCGAGAACGAAGCGGAGGAAGAAGAAAGGGCGCGACACGACTCGCTCGTGAGACAGAGAGAACGCGATAGATGAAGGAAGAAACGGCAGTTACGACGACGACGACGACGACGGCGACGACGACTTCGGGAGTGCGGCGGCGAGAGCAGCGCTTCAGGGCTGTTGGGGGACGGGAAGGGGAGCTTGCACGGCAAGTCTTGGAGTCAGTCGACTATTAGTGGTCTGTGACTCTGGAGGTGGGCCGACCACCGCAGAACCGAGCCGGACTGAGCTCGGTCGCGCTCGGCCGGCAGTCGGGGCCAGTCGGCCGCACCGCCGCTCTCTTCGGATCGTCGCGTCGTGCCGCGCCGCGCCGCGTCGCGTCGCGTCGCGTCGCGCCACTCGCTCGCTCGCTCGCTCTCGCTCTCACATCGCGTTCCTGCCTCTCAGTACGTTATACGCCGCGCAACGAGAACGGTCTTGCGTTTCCGCTTGTTTTATTTTTTTCGTTAAAGGCGTCGCGAGGCTACTCGACGTCGCGCTATGTGACGGGATATCGCGGGGCACCGCAGTGTGTACCCCGTCGCCTCTCTCCTCTGCGTGTATTGTTTCCTTTCGGGTCGGCTCTCCTGTCCTCGCCTCGCCGGCGCGTACCCCGGATCCCTCGCCCTTTACCGAGACCTACCCTATCTCCCCCTCTGCCTCCGCACCACTCTATCCCCGTGTCTCCCCTACCCATCTTGTCCTTCCCCTCTAGTCGACCCTCGTTCACCGTTCCGTCGTGGAAAGAGAGAAAGACGGATTACCTCGTGAACGCGCGTACACGACGACGAGGGGGCCACGAGGGCCCCGTGGA
Source organism: Odontomachus brunneus (assembly GCF_010583005.1). Classification (NCBI taxonomy): domain Eukaryota; kingdom Metazoa; phylum Arthropoda; class Insecta; order Hymenoptera; family Formicidae; genus Odontomachus; species Odontomachus brunneus. The sequence goes on from NW_022639564.1 coordinate 482,187, forward strand.
AAAGCGTGCTTGGCGAAAACATGGAGTGCCCGCACCTTGGTCAAAGTGTGCGACTCGGCGATGACGACGTAGACGCGAGTTGTGCTCTGAAGGATCACCCGTTCGTCTGCGCAGGTAAGGCTCGCACAAAGCGACGAGACTGCCTTCTACCGATTCTAAGCTCGCTCGGGACGGGAGAGAAGGAGAGCGAGGGATAGAGTTAGACGGATAGAGGGGAACCGACTCGTCTCTCTCCCGAGCGATCCTTTCTTTCCTACGTCGCGCCAACTCCGTTTTGCACGTTGTTCGTCTCTTCCCGGAGCCCAGGGTCTCTCCTCGCTCTCTTTCTTTCTCTTTTTCTCGTTCTCTCTCTCTCTCTCTCTCTCTCTCTCTCTCTCTCTCTCTCTCTCTTTCTCTCTCTCTCTCTCGGGTCTGTCTTCCGCTCCCTTTTACGCTCTTCTTCCTCTCGCAAATATACGAGCGTCATACACACATGCACACACGCGCGCGCGCACGCGTTCGTAGCAGCTCTTTCTCTTTCTCTCTCGCGCTTTTTCTCTGTACCCTTCCCCCTATCTCTTCCACACGCTCTCATACACGCTCCTTGCTACGTTCCGTCTCTCTCCATCCCGTGACCCAGGCCCCGGCCGTTCCTCTCGCGGCCTTGAGCCGTCGTAGCCGACGAGACGGAGCGGATCGTCGCTGCTGTTTCCTCCGGGAAACGCGCACTTCGCAAAAAGCGATGGACGTTGATCTACTACGTCCGTGCGCTTCCACGACGCCGCTATTATCGGTTGGCCGCGATGCTCCGTTTGACGTACGAACAACGAGCGAGTGACGTATCTTACGGATCGAACTCGTTGCGCGAGGATATGTGCATATATGTACATAACGCGCGCTCATACACACACAACACATTCTCTTTCTTTCTCTCTCTTTCTCTCTCTCTCTCTCTCTCTCTCTCTCTCTATCTCTATCTCTCTCACAGCGCATGTACGCGTGAGACGTATCGCGTCGTACGCCTTGCAAACGAGCGAGCGGTACAACACTGGGCTTCTAGATGTACACGACACGTCCGTGTACACGTTCATTCTCGCATGTTGTGTCGGGATCCCATGGCTCGCGGTTCCGCGTGCGCGAGAGAGTGCGACGGCGAGATTGGTGGTGGAGCAGTATAGAGATACGTGATGTGATGTTATGTGGTGTCGTGTCATGTGCGCGTGTGCGTCGTCCTGCTGGGAGTTCTCAGTATGCGGCGCGCGGCCGTCATTGGAAAATCAATACCAGACGGCACTAATCAGCTGGCCCAAGACCCGTCATTAGAACTTGCCGGCTATAACGGTCCACCACCGCTCTCTTTCGCAACTTGCCTGTTCGCGACAGTTTCTCGCTAGAATCCCACGTCCGCGAAAGGGTAGAGGGGAGAGACGAGTGAGTGAGTGAATGAATGAGAGAGAGAAAGAGAGAGGGGAAGGGAATAAAAGAGAGCGGCGTGCAGTAGGAAAATATAGAATCGTCCATGCAGAAACTTCGATGACGAACAATCGATGACGTTCTCTGGAGGGAGAAAAGGGAACCCTGATATCTGTGTGTGTGTGTGTGTGCACGCGCGCGCGCGCGCGCTCGGATATAGGACCTTCGTCCTTCGAGTCAGACAGTGACATTGGTCGTGCTCCGTTCCGAGGTATCGATTTAAAAATACGTGGACGCCAGTCAATTAGGGGCATGCTATAGAGACACAGAACTGTTGTCGTAAACATTAAAAGTTCGACCGATGCCCCTTCTCTCTCTTCGTGATCTTTTCGTGAACTTTTTTGTAGCTTCATTGGAAACGATTCGGTTCAGTCTTGACACTGACATCAACCGATGTCGACAATCGAGTTAAGGCGACGTTTATAACATTTTGCTGATCGGGTCAAAAAACACGTAATGTACCAAGTATTGCGAGCATCGCGGATTACAGATTGCGCGGGCGACGGATAAGTGTTATCGCCGACCACAGCGTGAGTTGTGTTAAAGTGCCGGCGTTTACGAGACAATGCACGACGCTGTGACCCGGAGGCGTGCAGGACGGGGGAGGAGAACGCGCGAGAGAGAGGGCAAGCCGACGACGATCGTTCGAGAGGAGAGGAGAGCCGCCCCTCGGAGGCCGTGAAATCGACAACGGCCACGACCGACGAGAGAGAGCTCGTTCTTCCTCGAATCCTGGTGCGATCCTCCGCGGCACCACATCGAGCTCCTTCCTTTCTCTTTGCGCGACCTCGGGACTATATTTATCCGAAACGTGCGCGTTTTTTCTCCCCTTGCGCGTCCACCGTCGACGTAGCCCCACCTTGCCCCTCTGAATCCCCTTGCCTGTTTCCCCCCCTTCTGCCCGCCTCTGCGCACGGCCTCCCCCTCCCCCGGCATGGCACGAACCCTCATAGATCGGCGCAATTGAAGTCGCAAAGTACAACTGCCCGGCTCCACCCGGCTTAGCTAATTCGTTCGGTGATTCGCGTTTTTCCGTGTGTCGGTGATGCCTTATGTAAGTCGATGCCATTATCGATTCCCGGTATCGTCGGTGACGAATGCTCTCGTGCCGGTGTGACACGCGTCGCGATTCGCTTCTTTTGCGCAAAGGATGCGTCGCGAAAGGCAGAAGCGTCTTTGTTTTCCTGAAAAGAGCGAAATTTCGCGTTTCGAACGCGAAAGTGTACCTCGCGGGAGAGATGATATAATTACGACAAACGGTGACTTGTGCGAATAAAAGCCGCGCTTTATCTTACATAAATGGCAATGACGTTAATTGATAAGTTTATTGATATTGGATTAATTAATTGATAGTTGGAGAGAGAGAGAGAGAGAGAGAGAGAGAGAGAGAGAGAGAGAGAGAGAGAGAGAG
>NW_022639564.1:485059-561116 GCF_010583005.1 Odontomachus brunneus
GAGAGAGAGAGAGAGAGAGAGAGAGAGAGAGAGAGAGAGAGAGAGAGAGAGGGGAAGGGAGACGCATGTGGGATTGCCCGGACGTTTGCGCCGAACGCCAAACTTATCCACTCGCCGTTTTCCTTTCACGGTAGTTGAACGAAGCGTATTCGTGTTTATTGTTGCATTTATTTTGTCGAATAAGTAGCAATTATTCATCGTTCGGCCGCACGAGTTTGATGACAGACGGCTTGTAACACACGAGAGATAACTAGATATTTGAGCGTAACGAGACAGATAATAGAGAATCATAGGTTAAGACGGGATAAAAGATTGCCACGAGGAATGACACACACACAAAACATTCTTGCGCGCGCGCGCAACACACACACGTGTGTACAATATGTAGTATCGTGTACGGCGAGGTAGATACGTCACTGGCGATGAGTCAGTGTCCCGACGAGCGTGCGGGCGGGCAAGTGAGCGGACGGACGGACGAACGGACGAACGCGTACTTTTCCCCCGTGGACGTTTGATTACTCAACGCGGTGCTATCGGCGATACCGGTCGATTCGGCGCTCCCGAGTGCTTTCGCGCCGTCATGGCCATCTGCCGAAGATGCCCACCGATGCTGCCATATTAAAAAATGTCGGCGCTTTCTGACTAACATCGGTAAAGCGCCTCATTTTTTATTACTTCGCAACAGTCCGAGGTAGCTTCATTCTGTCGAAATTGCCCATCGATATGACACAGAATTAATGGAAATCAACGAGAATAATGTTTGCCCAATTTTTTTACATCTTTTCAATCGAGTTCCATGACTGCCTTATCAGAGAGTCACTCGGGACGGAGAGAGAGGAAATATTTTTCAATATTTATCTGGCCGTCACTTTAGCTCGAATAATATTTTAATGAATGAAGATATCGATAATTTTCTAAGTATCCTCGTTGTGTCATGAACGACAACAATGACAATACATCCTCCAGATTAACGTCGTGAAAGAGAAAGAGAGAGAGAGATAGAGAGAGAAAGAGAGAGAGAGAGAGAGAGAGAGAGAGAGAGAGAGAGAGAGAGAGAGAGAGAGAGAGAGAGAGAGAGAGAGAGACTGGTTCACGCTCGGCGAATCGCGACGTATCCGGCGGATCGATTTAAATGCTTCGGCGGAATCGCGCCGCGATAGTCGCCGCGTGCGTTTCGCCGGCTGCGAGAGATCGAGAAAGATGAAGATAGAATGAGTGAGTGAGTGAGTGAGAAAGAGAGAGAGAGAGAGAGAGAGAGAGAGAGAAAGAAAGAGCGTAGATATGAGTGAGTGAGAATGCGTATGTGAGTGAGTGAGAAGGGGTGGGGGAGAGGTGGGGCGGGGGGAGAAAAAAAGTATCGCCCCTTACGCACTATAAAAGGACCCTCGTCCGCGCCGCCGCCCCTCTTCCGCCGCTTTTCCTACGCTGTCGCTGCTGTTGCCGCGGCCGCTGCTGCTGCTGCTGCTGGTGCAGGCTGCCTTCGGCTACACGACGTTGCAAAATCGATAATCGCGCCGTCGTTGCTAATCGAATAGCCGCTCACTGCGAGAACGCTGGGGACGCTCCGACATTGCTCCAGCGCGGATATTTTGAACCCGGAGCATCGGGCACCTTTGGCATTTTTATTGCGAACGTCACTTTATTGAGAAAACCGCGAGCTAATGTGAAATGCCGCACACGATATATTTGACGGAACAAAGTGTCCTCAAGGCGGCTTTGCACGAGGGTGCATTTCGAGCACAACACGGAAACGCGACAAGGATCCTTCTGTAAATGCGAGCGGAGTGCATCGATACCTGGAGCAAGCTCTTCGCGCTCCCTTCGTCGAACACAGCTCTTTGTCACTCCCGACCACGTTGCGTCTCCGTTTTGATTGTGACGCATTATCTTGTCGACAACATCGGCTCTTTGGTGATACGACGACTATGTCATCGTTGTCGTCGTCATCATCGTATCTCATAGGCGTGACGAAATCGAATCGTTCGTTACTGAAATGAAAAGAAATAGCCGAACTGCGGACAAGATGAAGCGAGAGAAAGCCGTTCGACACAGTCGTTTCTTCTTCGAATACGCGAATACTTCCTCTTCCCCATGTTTCCTCGCGACGTATGTGTATCGCGTATGTGTATCGTGCGACGGTCACCGGCTCTCCCGCGAAAGGAGACCACGTATCGTATTTTTTATGCGTATCCGAACGCTAAATACGCCCTTTTTATTTCGAGTTCAGTTTTTCGTACACGAGAGTTCCGTATAAAGCTGTTTCAGTTTTGGTATTAAGAAGGCGTAACTCAGTTTTCGAATACACATCCAAAATACGGCCTCAGGACTCGATTTTTGGCGCCTTCGTTGACGCCCGTCTCGACGATCGCGCTCCCTAATTCCTCACGCTGATGCAATTCTCAGAAATACTTCCCGGATTTTCGCACCGATGCCATGTACGTCGCCGATTCCCGACATCGATGATTTGCGACCGAAAAACCGCAAAACCGCGTGTGCCCGCCAGTCCGTTGTTTTGCGCGATGAAGAGACCGAAGAGTCAGTTTAAACTTTGGCGAAGAATACGATTTCGTTGTTGTTCCAATTCTCCTCGCGTCTGCGATACATAGGAAAAATACTGTATCAATAAATAAATAAATCATAAATAATCCTTCGCGTTGGCTCTGTATGAGAGTCGAACGAATATTTGATCACACATCAATTTTCGTAAAGGTTCCGGAAAATGGTATCATGCTTGAAAAAACTTCATTGTCTAGAATATACAAAGGCGCAGTTTGACTGTTAGTCGCTTTGAAGTAGCCGAGCAGTGCACACCTGAAATCTTTTTTAGATCTCAAACTCAAGATTGTACGCGTCATATAATTTTTTTATCACGTTTCAAACGCGTATAGATATTAATTTCTGCGTTTTTCTTAATTTGTTGATAACTTAAAAATTGTTTTATATTATTTACTAAAAAAATTGTGAGTTTCAGCCAAGTTTGTGATGTGTAAGATTTGCGCAGGGAGAGCTAGTCTGTTTTAATCAAAACTATCAAAAGGTTGAAATTTTTACATGCATTAAAAAAAAAATCTCACTATTCAAAGTCCATTTTTAGCGCAATTATTAAGAAAAATATGAGAACACAGATTTAATAACAAAATTGATGTTTTGAAAGTAGCGTCACAGATTATTTTGCAAAAAGTTAATAAATATTAAAATTTTACAACGCCAAGATTTTGTCAAGAAATATATGTTCTTAGTAAAATTCCGTTTTAATTTTGTTATTTAAATATCTTAATTAGAAAACATTTTTCGACTTTATAAAAATTTGTTTTTATTTTATAAGGAATCTTTTTTCATTTACTTTAAAATAACTCACATCTATTTGCAATCTTAATTTTGTTGCTCTACTATCTTATTGTTGAAGCTTTTATACATCTCTGTCCAAAAAATATACCCAAAAATATTGACTTCATACAAGTAAAATTATGACAGTTCAAAGTTTGACAGATTGTATTGCATATGATCAAAAATATGATTATATGTAGAAGAATAAATACATCAATAGTATTCGTCAACAATGTCACAAAATTGAAATAAACTCTCTTCATTTAATAATATTTTTGAAACTATAAAATAATATATATTATAATATTATATTCTTTTGATAATTGGAATATTAGTTTCCATATATACAGAAATTGTAATCATATTTTTACTGAAATCCTGTTATATGACATTAAATAAATCAAGACGAATCTAAACCAAGACGAAAATACTCTATTTTTAACACAGTATTTTTAAAATTAGAGAAATTTCATCTTTCATCTATAGTACAAGTCTTGTTCTTAATAGAAATGTCTTCTAGCATAAGAAGGCATTTTCTGTTACAAATAACTATGCTATAAATTTCTACTATAAATATTCATAAAAAAGGTAGAATATATCTCATAGATTTCCGATTAATAGTTTACCCCTCGTTAGAAGAGAAAACTAATCTTTCAGTAAGAGTTTCTGTATTCGAATATAGGATTACAGAAAGTAACACCTTCCAGCTCGAGTTTCTTTTTTGATTGTTAGAATTTTTTCCTTTTGGAAGAATCCTCTTGCAGTCATATATAAAAGGATTCCGCTAAGAATAAGATTATATTTTTTCGTGTAATGTTCGCAAATTGAGTCGAGAAGATTTATTCCAATTATGGTGCTGTTAGTCAATTCTACTGAATAGTTTTTTTTCGTATAGCTGTCATAGTTGCCACGATGATGCAGGGAACTACCGGATCGTTTGATTGAGCAGAAGGCCACTTTGAATGAACGAACGCGACGTCGTGTACGTAATCGGCCGTAAAGTTTCAGACATTTTTCGGCTGATAACGCATCTCGTTACGCCGTTCGTTATCTACGAAACTATAATGCATCAAGTCCGTCGCGACACTCCGTGCCACCCGCGTCGTTTCAGCGACAGCGATTTATTTTCCAGCAGATATCGAGGCTAATGGTGTTCCCTGCGACGTTCTCCCTTGATCCGTATCCCAACAAGAAACTCTGGAAGCACGATGGCTATCGGTCAGGCGACGTTTAGGATGATTTAAATCGTTCGAACTGTGAATCGCACTGTTCAAGCGACTCCGGCAAATCGTCTTCTTCGAGACCTCCGCTCATACCTATTTTTCGTCTTATCGGCGATGAGTAAGAGGAAAAAAATCACAATCGGCGACGAATCGGTGTTGCGCAATCGGCTCTCGCGTATCGTCGTCGTTTTACATTTCACGGTCATTTTCACGTCCGTTAAACCGCTGAAAATTAGCATAGTTAGCATTTACGTTAGAAATAGTTCTCGTTCTCGAGATACCTGGCGAGCGTCGCGTTTCTTAGTTCGTTTCCCGATTGCTGCGAGAGAGAATGGTATAGTGGCTTCTTCGGGCGAAATTTTATCGTTTAACTCTTTAGTGAACATGTGGGAGTCAAGCTGACTAAATCCGATCAGAACAAACAAATGTCTCTAAATCACATTACGTGTCCAAAAAGAATTTTATAGTAAAAATTACTGCAGAATTCTGTCGAAAGGAATAGATCGACATTCTGCAACAATTGACTATTTTTTCACTTTAAATATACTATTTATAATTCAAGAATGTGCTATTAAAATAATGTACTAATAATATCATGTACTAATATAAATGTGCTATTAAAAAAAAATGTACTATGATTCTACCAGAGTTTATTATCTTTCTTAGCAAAATATATCTTTTTAACAGTCTATTTTGCACTTCGTGTCGTAACGGTATCTACTATTTTTTTAATAGTTACAATAATCGAACAAGAAAAGTTAATCAGTTTTTAAACGGCAATAAGATGCAATAATGCAAATTTCAAGAACTTTTTTCATAAAAAATTAAAGTTTTTTTTTTTAATAGAACTATATTCCCTTTTTAAAAAGAATTCATTTCTACTTCTACTAAAAAATTAATCGTTTGGTTTTCAATTGCAACTCTTCGTCGAGGAGATTCTCATGGTGAATGATTCACCGAGAGCCGCACCGTCTAAAAGTCCATCTACAATGAGATTGGCAGTAGATGCAAGTATAATCGACTGTGGTTGGTCAATTTGCTTACTGCTTACATTTTACTGCCTACTGCCAATCCCATTTATAGATGGCCCTTAAGGCTTCCCACGTAGGCATCGAAAACGGCCACTCTCACAGATAGAAATGACCTTCGGCAAGATCAGATTTCCACTTTTGATGTCGCCGTTTCACTTTTCATGCGTTCGCACTTTTTCACCTTCGCTCTAAGAGGAGCGCCTCGTTCTCTCATTCCACGCCGTGTAAGATTACAACTACTGCTCGCGAATGCCGGATAATCGGCCGCCTGGAGGAGAAGGATTCGGATTGCAGAGAGAGATAGAACGAGAGAAGAGGGTGAGGGAGAGAGAGGATCCGAGTTCCGATCGTCGATGTGGATTCGTGAATCCGCCTGCATATGCTTTGCATATGCAAAGCGGTGACGGATTTACACCTTCCGTTGCCCTGAGTCACACGATTCAAGCTCTCCCGTTATGGATGATTCTAATTTTGGAGCTTTGTAATTATTTGTGCTTTAATTCGTTCGTATTTTGCATGTCACGCTTATCTCTAAACAGACTCTGAAAATCTCTTATTTTTCACACAATCCCAGTGAAATAGGTGGTTGAATGTGCTGCGCTATCGACATATCGCAAATTTCTTTACAGGGTATTCCGCGAGACACAAGGGAGGATCGGTGCGAAATAACTCGTTTCTATCGTCGCGTCCGCGTCGCCGCATTCGAGCATTTCTCTCTCTCTTTCTCTCTCTCTCTCAAACATACACACAGTCGCCACCGCCGCCGCAAAATTCAATGATTCAAGATACCTCATCGAAGCGCTCCTCGCTTGGCGCCTTAATTAACACGATGTCCCCACCCGAAGAGAGATTTCGAGTGGTCGGAGATAAAAAAAAAGAAGCACGAAAACGCCGGGGAATCCGAAACCCGATGGAATTCCGAGACATTTCGCGATCGATCGGCTGCGAAGGGGGTGTGTCGAACCCCCACTCTCCTCCGCATCCCGCTTTTACGCGCTCTCTCGAGAATTACGTAAGCTGAGACGAGCCGAAACGACACGATGGTGGTGCCGACTCGGTACTCGCAATTTCGCAACCACCAGATATATTACAACCTGCGACTGGATGGTTGTCGATCACGCTGACTGGATCGTTGAAGAACATTCCAAACAGCATCACTGGAAACCCGTAATTTAACATGTCCAATTTTGTTAGATGGAATTTGACGCAATGGTAATAATAATTAGAAATACACAAATGAGAGAGCCATATTTAATGTTAAATATATGAGACACAAGATAGTATTGATCTCTGGCTGACGATAAAAATACTATCAATATCTATTTTGTATGTGCTTATGTGTGTGTATGTATGTATATACACTTGTCCCTAGTTATCTTAGAAACCATAAGACGGGGGGCTGATGCGTACGCACATTGACATTTAACGATTAAAGTATCATAAACTAAACACAGACATGATAAACACAGACTCATTGGACTGTGTTTCCGTCAACATTTTTTAGCTTCTATCAGCTTCCGTAACTTACACATAGAAAAATACACCATACTTAGAAAGAAATTTTTTAGATGCATCACGATGAAACATTAGGTTAATTTTGAGTGCACGTCAGAATTCAACCTTTGATACATTGAATGCCGTTTTAATCATTGTTGATTAGCAACGTGATATTACCGCGTATTATTAACATATTTCCCTGTTCTTTTTTTTAAGTTTTATCTGAAATGCTGGATAAAATTTGAAAACAGATAATAAGTTATTAACAGATAAAAATTTATTGTCATCTTAAGTTTCATCTTAAGTTGACCGCACATGATCTATAATGTGTTAAGTTATTTATAAAGTAAAATCTATCGCACTTAAACCAGTTGGTTTTACAACCGACAGAGAGCAAAAAATGAAACAAGGCATAAAATATTGCATTGAAAACAAAAAGCGTATTAATTTACTGTATCTTCAATATCTCAATCGATAGTTGTATTCAATGCGGCAGTTAACACATTAAAAGTGTTTTCCCTCTTTTTTTTTTACATAAAGACTACAGATTTGTTACAAAGAGTGACATTCTCGCTCTCTCACTTGATTGTTAATACAACAACATCGATCGAAGGACTGCATTGCGAATGTTATTTACGAATCGTATTATTATCGTGCATAGTGTGCGGCACCGAGAAGAGTCCCTGGCTCTGTCTGCACTGCGGAGCCGTGCACTGCGGACGGTACGTAGCGGGCCACGCGCTGCAGCACTACGAGACTAATACTCAGCACTGCGTGTGCATAGACTGTGAGAACCTGGCAGTATTCTGGTGAGTCTTCGTTTCCCCTCCGCTTTCACCGTCGCATGCTACCATCTGGGCGTATCTCCCTCTCCCCCAATTGAAACCGGTATAATTTCAAAGAGCAGAATTTTCGATCCCGCGAGACACGCGAAAATATTACCTCACTTCGCCTTACCCAACCTAACCCAACCTAACCAAACCTCGTCTCGCCTCACCTAACTTAACCTTATCTTATCTCACCTCACCTCACCTCACCTCACCTCACCTCACCTCACCTCACCTCACCTCACCTCACCTCACCTCACCTCATCTCACCTCACTCTACGCCGATCGACACGCGCTTTCACTGTCACGAGTAAACGTAGAAATCATTTGCACGCGACTCAAGATGCGGAAAAACTGCAACATATCTTGCTTGATTTCCAGTTATACCTGCGACGAATACGTGGTGAACGACACTACGAATGGGCAGATCGAGAAGATACGTCGTATCACCTTCCGCAAAGACGAGCACAAGGAAAATGAGACGAGCTGGAACACGTCGCCGCCCACAACGCCGTCGTCGAGACGCGACGACGTCGGCCACGACAACGACGACCCGGACGCTCTGTGGAAGGCGGAGGTGGTTGTGAGAAACCTACGGCCGCGGACTGCGCGTAAGAGGTTACACGCTCTTGACGCCAGTAGCGCGGACAATCGACCGGCGACCAAGCGGCGCAGCTCCAAGAGTACCAAAGAGAAGAAGGTCGTCGGTCTGAGAAACCTCGGTAACACCTGCTTCATGAACGTGGTGTTGCAGTCCTTCAATAACATCAGCCACTTCTGCGAGTACCTCACGCAAATGCCGTGCTTGGAGGGCATCGCGTTCGACGAGTCGTCGTTGGAACCGCCCACGCATCGGGGTCGCATTGTCACACCGGGTCGCGCCAAGGAGATGTCCATGAGCGACGCCTTGTTGGCCGAGGAGTTGAGAAAGGTACTGCTGGGCCTGAGTCTGGGTGGCTCCAACGGCCAGGCCATATCGCCCGAGTGCCTGTTCCTCGCTATCTGGAAAGTCGTGCCGAGATTTCGGGGCTACCAGCAGCAGGACGCTCACGAGTTTCTCACCTACATGCTCGACCGACTGCACACCGAGCTGTTACAGTTGCTGCCCAGACTAGGACACGAGCCTCTAGGATTGCGTGGCAAACAAAGCATCGTTACTGCCGTTTTCGGCGGCACTCTTCTTAGCGTGGTAAGTTTGCTAGTCCTGCTCCGAAAAAAAAGAGAGAGAGTGAGAGAGAGCCTCGAATGCACGCAAAAGGTTAGGTAGATTTTTCGAGCGATTCTAGCGGCAGGAAGGGAATCTCTGTGCTCTCAAAAAAGATCGGTACCGCTAGCCAAAATCACGTTCTTCTTCGTTTTCTTCTTGGGAGAAGCGCGGACGAATTATGGATCGCGTTTCCTCGCGCAGGTCCACTGCATGAACTGCCGTACAGACTCGAAGACGCACGAGCCCTTCCAGGATCTCTCGCTGGACATACCGGACAGACTGCAGAGACGGACGAAGGAACAGGAGGAAGTATGCAGTCTGACTTACAGTCTGACGAGATTCTTCAAGGTCGAGGAGCTGGCTGACAGCGAGCTCTACTTCTGCGACAATTGCATGGGCAAGCAGAGGTCCACCAAGAGGTTCTGGATACACAGGCTGCCTAACGTGAGTGTTTCAAAAATACCTGGGAATTTTACATAAGACCTACATTAATCACGAATTTGAAACTTTTATTTCAACGAAATAATTGTTTCGTATCGAAAGAATATGTACATTTTTTCTTTTTGTTTACACATGAGCGATATATAAATATGTGTATACATATTTTTTTATGGTGTTCTAATTTTAATGAACGTAATACATTCACGAACCTGCGTGTCTCGCTCGATATAGTTTGCATGAACGAACGCGACCCGAAAAGAAAGGAGCTTTCGATCGAGCAGAAACACGTCTGACATCGTACTCGACCAACGGTTGACGCTCACGTTGCGCCTGTTTACAGGTGTTGTGCCTTCACATTAAAAGATTTAGGTGGTGTAATTCCTATCGCTCGAAGGTGGACACGCAGGTGGACTTTCCGATGGAGTCTCTCGACATGTCTGCGTTCACCGTACGCGGCGTGACCGGGACGAGATTGGGCGCTCAGAATAGTCACCTTTACGACTTGGCTGCCGTTATCGTACACCACGGCTCTGGGTACGCTCCTAAACAAACGCTTCTAATTACAGGCCGACCGGCTGGTCGGTCCCTCGCTCGCGAGGAAAACATATTGAAACTTTTTTCGTGCTAACAAACTATCACGTGCCACACTCATATCTGATAAGATAACGCAGCACAATTGTATATCTTTGTACGTTTTAAAAAAACGTCCTCCAGCGTTCTTTTTCGAACATACCGGTGATAATTGAACTGCATACTGATCATTACGTATTGATCGCAAAAATTTCAATTTCAAGGCAAGATTTCGTGTTAAGATACTGTATAGATGCGCTACATTTCCATTTGTGATGAAAAGACTATTGTCATTATTTAAATTTTTTCTCTGCAAAACAGAACCGTGATTTACATCATAAAATTTCACATTGCAGTGCGGGTACCGGCCACTACACTGCCTTCGCTGTGCACGACGGTCAGTGGTTCCACTTTAACGACAGCTCCGTGCGGCCGGCGAGTACAGAGTCTGTTGCAAAGTGTAAGCCTTACATTCTGTTCTACGTACGGAAGGAGTTCTCCATTCCACCCCCTTTGTGACGTCGTTTTGCTGACAAGAAGCCGCGTCCCGGCGGTGAGAACCTCGATGACGAGAACGACAATGAAGAAGACGACGATGATGATAATGATGATAACGACGATGAAGTGGAACGAACGAAAGAGAAATAAACGTGTTCCTCGCGAACGAATTTCGATCGCGGGGTGGTGCAAGCAGACGAACAGAGAAAGAAAGAAAAAGCGAAAAAGAAGGGAAGAGAGAATGAGAGAGAGAATGATAGAATCAAGCGGAAAGAACAAGCAGAAATCACAGCGGATCACATCTCGGATGCCGCTTTGAGATCGGAAGAGGAAGCTTCGTCCGCTTATCGCCTATATTATTCAGATAAATGATTGCTCACCGTTGCCAAATCGTACAATCTCGTAGAAGCGTTATTCGTGTCCGTGTTCGCTATCGCGTTTTGACTCGCGGCGAGAGCGACCTTTGAAACGCGATTGGAGTAACCGGTCGGAGATATAATTGTGCCGCGCATAAAAAATCGCTCGAGCGCGTTCCTCCTCGTGCTTTATTAGGTAATTAAAATCGGGTAGATCCCGAATTAGCTCGACGTCCGCGAAGTAGCGAACAGCTTCGTATATTCGTGTACCATGAGAAAGAGAGAGAAAGAAAGAGGGAGATCGACTAATACGGCGCGCGAGCATGCGTATATATCGCTATACAGGTCATTTCCATAATCTTACCCACGACGTCTTTTCCTTGTATCAGGGACGCCGTGGCCTCTCCGTCCTGTCGTTCGCTGCGGATCGAACGACGTTTCCTCGTTTCAGACATTTGCATTTTTGTTGGATTACCAAGCGAGCGTCGTGTGTCTCTACGATGAGTGCGCTCCTCCTCGGTTCCCTTCGTTTCTCTCAGAGGTCACGGTTCCCCCATCGACTTGGTTCTCTCGCGCAGGAAAGCAGGCGAGTAAATTCTATATTTTTCTAGCTGAATAGTGTCGCGCGCGGTGGACGGTGCAGAAGTCACGCCGATCGTTCGGTCGACGCGCTCGAGCTGGCATCGCGCATCGCGCCCAACGAAGATGCGAACAAGAAGGCGAGAGTATGTCGCGCGGTGTATGATTGACGTCGAGCACGCATGCGTATCGTGTCAATGTACGTAGCACGCATGTGGTCGCATGGGTACGTGGAGGCGCGCGATTGTATGCGAAGCGTATATGTCGGTGGGCGAACCTTCCCTTCCTTTCTCGGGGACGGCGAAAAGGGGACAGTGAGAGAAGGAGAGGGAGAGAGGGGGGATAAAAAGAGAGAGAGAGGAAAAAGCGAGAGAAAGGAAGATAGGTAGAGAGATAGAGAGACAGACGAGAGAGAACGCTCGAGGTGGATCGCGGAAACGCATTGCCTTTAGCGTCGATTTTCTTTACGCTCTTACTCGGCGGCCGTCGACCGCCCTACCCCTCTTCCCCTTTCCTCTACCTTCCCCTCCCTGGCTCCTCACGCTGCCCCCCGATCGAATCGATTAAAGCCCTCTTCGGTAGCGGAATAACGTGTAATCGCGTTCCTCGTGTAGTCCTAAAACGCGAAAACGACTGGTCTTCTCGGTAGATAGATCTTTTTCTAGGCTTAGCGTGCGTGCGCGCGCGGCATCGTTGTTTCGAGGGAGCTGAAAAGCGCAAATACCGTATAGGGCTGACAACGTTATTTCTCAAACAACCAGCCACCCTTCATCCTTTTCCTCCCCCATCACCCCATCACCTCATCTCTTCATCTCACTCTCCGTTCCTTCGTCGTATCATGTATCCACGAATACTCACGCATGCACACGTATACACACGCATACATATACGACGTATGTGTATGCGTTCATACACATACACATGTGTGCGTTTGCACGCATTCACGCATGCATACATATATGTATACATATACATATGATCCTTCTGTCCTCTTCCTCTTTCTCGCCCTCTCCTTAAATCCGATTTTGGATAAAATATATTTGCAAATAGCATATGATGATTTGGAATATGTATCTATAAATGTAATCAAGTCCATATATAAAATATACGCTATATTATAGGTGTCATATATCATATATCATATATTTTATATATGCTAAATCACTCATAAATAGTTGCTCGTTATTCGCGGGTATATTTTACTCAATATACTACTCCGAAAACCCTTTTCCAGTCCTGAAAGACTCGACGACTCTTATGTGATTATTTAAAGACTTATTTTTTCTATAATGATAACGATAATAATGATAATAAGTTAAATGCGTAGCGAAGAAACGTTTTATTAAGGCGATAACTGCGATAATGCGCATCTTCGGCAAAGACTCTTATTCAAGTATGAAACATGACGGAAGTAAGCGTGCAAATAATATTATTGAACAAGTATGTACGAACGGCGAATAAATAAAGAACATGAATCGACGATTGTGAGCGTTTCGATCGTGCGCCATCGAGGCTCTCTCTGATCGTTCATTCACGCCCGATCATCGCCCCAAGTATTTCCAGTATCCTAATTCCTTGCGTGCTGCGTTTAATTAGGATACTTTAACCAATTACTGGCCACCTGTAGTTCCTTATTTTTTACCAAACTACATGTAGCAAATATCTTCGAAGATTCGAGACAATGTCTCTGGCAAATAGTTCCAAAAAGAGATTAAACATTGCAATAGTTCATAAATAATAATAAATGATAATTACATAGAGTCATTGTTAAGACTTTTGAGTACTCACTGTAGAATTTGGAATCGATGACGTAAGGAACAGGAAAATCAGTATCTTGACAGTCAATAAATAACCGTAAAATGGAGGTGACAAAATCACGAGGAAAGGTTAAAGAGAAAGATTACATGTCACATTAATTTTACGGCTGTTTATTGTGACTGACAAGGGAAAAGTTTCTGGAGTATTTTATAAGTATGCTTAGGTGATCAGAAGTATTCTCTTTCATACAGATCTTTTTTTATTTGAGAAAAGTATGTAAGAATTTTCAATGTGTTATTTCTCGCTTTTAACGTTATAACCCAAGATGGCCGCAGCGAGTGTTCAGGAGTCTTAAGTTCAATTAAATTCTAATTGCAATTCTATGTACAATACCGAAAGTAATGATATTTAGATTACTTAAGAGTAAAACATAATATTTTTGCAGATGACACCCGCAACGTAAGCGATCAAAGGCGACAATACTATCTCTTCATTATCATCTAAAAAAAAAAAACTAACTGTTGATACTCACGATACCTCATTTCCTGCTTCAAGATCCCAAAGAAGAGATATACGCCATCGCATAACATCATGAAAGTAAATGTGAAATACCTGAGTGAAATACTTGGTTTAACTATTTAAAGATGCTGCGTGGTTCTTATTTAAAAATGTTCTCAAAAAGTGATATACAAATTTTGAAAAAATTGATGAGAATCCATTTAGAATCGATTTATTTACAATAAAATTTCTACTATTATGTGTGTATCAAGTGCTTTAGAAAATACAGAGATATATATTGGCATCACAGTTTTAATGCGATTTTGTAAGAAAGTTAAGCTTTGTGTGGATATTTTTTATTAATTTTTTAAAAATTAATAAATAACTTTTTTTGAGGACGTCCTAATCCATACAAAATATATATCTAAGAGACATCTTCCCTTATAGAAATATCATACTAAGAATCATTGATAATTACTTATTATCCAGTATTTTTAATACTGAAAATAAGTAATTATCAATGATTCTTAGTATGATATTTCTATAAGGGTTAGAGGCATATATGTAAAAGATATCTTACTTATTTCAAATGTCTTTAAGATATCTGTGAGATGTATTTTAGATATTTGTATTTAGGAAATGAAGTCATACAGATTTTCACATTAGAGTTTACGCGTAAATTGATACTTTATGTTCTCGTGTGGACAAAACGTAAATTACGTATGAAATGTCATCTATGTAGATAATGAGTGATCTATGGTAATCGTTGGAAGAACGTATGGCTCAAAATTTAAGAAAAGTATATTTTTAATCAACCTTTAAAAGCCTGGTGTAAAAATTTATAAATGCTGTTTCTTAAACAATGTTAAAGTGCAATGTTAAAGAATTTTCTAGTTATGTTTTTATGTACAAAGAATTAAGTCTACCAAACTGTCACATAATGAAATGAAAATGTCATTTAATTTGTTATAAAAAAATTCAAATATTACACTTATAATTAATACTCGAAACAAATACGATAACTATCTTATAATGCAACTACTCTTTTTTGTATATATATTTTTTAATATAATTTGCAATATTCTATATAATTTACATTATCTATATATAAAAAACAACTGTGTATACACATCACGTAGAAAATACGTCAAATGTTCGCGTAGAATCATAATGAGTAGGTATTGTGGAGACCAACAGTCGGTATTATCTCAAAGGATAATGAAGAGGCGATATTGTCGCATTTAGCTCCGTGATTACTCAATAATACTATAGTACCCGTTGCTGATACTATCGTTAAAAGTATCGAAATATACTAAAAGTCTATTCTTCAAAAATAAAGTAAAGCTACAGATTATTTTAGTGCTTTTAAAAGAGAGAATATGCTAACGAGCAATATAAAATTACTTTTTTCTTTTCCACAGAAATAAACTGGACTTTTTCGTTTTAGAAGATGGCACTTGTTTCCTTATAGATAACCGATGCTTAGGCGGCGTAATTAAGCAACATAGCCTCAAACAGAGACAACCAGACAAGACTTCTTCTATCTCGTCAATTTCAGGGCTAATGTCCACATCGATATCTCTTTTGCCTCTTCCCACTGATAATGCTACATGATCAGAAATCAGCGCATCGCGTTGTTGTTGCTGTACTTCCGGAGAATCACCACGATCAATGTTCGACACAGATACTTTGTTGGACTGAAGGTTTTTCGCAAGAAAAATCGAATATTGATCTTTCGAATCGTCCATCTGATCTTGTTTTCGCAACGTTTCGCTATTTTTCATTACCTCTAAGGGAGCCTCCTTGAAGCTACGAACCCACAGATCATCCCGATCGTGTCGCCTATAGGGATGATCCTGAGAAATCGCTGTAAGACTCGACGTCTTCCTCAATACGTTCCCCCCGAAGATGAGCATCGGATTCGACCTCGCGACGCGATGAACGATCGAATATTTGTCGCGATTCGTTCTGTGGGTCTCCTCACCCGATGAATACTCCGAGCAACTGTTGGCTCTGGAGTCCACTTGGCAGGCTCGATTTTTGTAGATGACCTCAGCCGGCTTTGCGGTTTGAATATCACTTCGTTGTTTCGTTCTTCTGAATTTTGGAGAAAACACCTGCATGAAACCCTTTATCCGGGATTTCGAGGACAACTCGTTCTCCTTTTGATCCTGCTGGACGCAGTACAGAATGTCCGCAACGGTATCCTCCAAGCCCGCGTTGGCCAGTCTCGTTATGCTCGGGTGCATCTTCAGCTGACGCGTGGTCTTCTCATTCAGCTGGTCGTCCATCTTCTCGTCACGAAAGTCTTTATCGGGCATCTGGGAATCGATCGTATTCTCGCGTTTGAAAGAGAGCGCCACCGACGCTTCTGAGATCGTAAAGGGGAAGCGCTCTTGGCTCTTCCTCTTCTTCCTCTTCAGCTCGTCGCTCAAGTTCAACATCGATGAGGATATTTGCGCGGCGAAACTGGAGGTCTTTTGGGTCTTGCGCAACTGGAACACTGAGTCTTCCGGTTGCGCGACCTTTGACCACTCTGGATTTTGATTGAAGCTTGACTCGTCCTTCCAAGGTTCCAGGTCGTCTCCAACTCTTTGCTCCTTAACGATTTTCTCCATCGCCAATCGATTCGAAGACAGGTCACACGCTTTTCCGACTGTCGACTCGAAGCACTTCCTCTTCCGCAAGTGTACAATTTCCGGTTTGTCGTCACACGACCCACAATGATCCTTGTCCTCTTCGTCTTCAGGATATTCTTCGTCGTTGTTCGACGCCCACTCGTCCTCTGTTCGCCAAGTGACATTTTCCCTCACATTTCTCGCCGACTCCACCTGAGACGACCGGCTCACGTCGTTTCTGTAACTTGACAGACATGACAATTTGGTAGCGCTCATGACATTTGTGGTCTCTGCGCTCCTCCGCAACATGCTGCGATCTGACCGCGATTGTAGGTCGTCATCAACCATCGAGAAGCCTCGATTGCCGAGGAAAACTACTTCACTTGGACAGAACACAAGCGGGCAACTCTTCTCGCCACGTCTGTTTTCGACTGGAATTTGCGCTCTGCGACGCAG
This sequence comes from Odontomachus brunneus, assembly GCF_010583005.1. Classification (NCBI taxonomy): domain Eukaryota; kingdom Metazoa; phylum Arthropoda; class Insecta; order Hymenoptera; family Formicidae; genus Odontomachus; species Odontomachus brunneus. The sequence goes on from NW_022639564.1 coordinate 501,946, forward strand.
GTCACCTTCAAGTTCAGCACTTTGAGGACTCAGCTGATTTGAAGAAGGTACACTCGCATGCTCGCCTTCGTTCACTTCACATTCCGTTTTCTCATCCTTAAACATGAACGTGTTCGGACGTGTTTCAACGATCGTGACTTCAATGTTATCATTTCTCGATCTCGACAAAGCATCCTGCTCATGGATCCGGTAATACGAGTTGACATCTAGTTGTCGGGGAACAATACCTCTACACACCTCAGTCGGAACATTATTTGGATCAGTGAGTTTTATTTCCTCGTAATTCACGATTTTACTCTCTGAAGTCGCGCGATATCCCAATTTAGTCGCGCTGCTGGAACATACGATCTTACTGCTGGAGACTCTGACGGGTATTCTGGAAGGAACACGCGACAGAGCTCTTCCAGGCGATTGCGAAATCGAGGGCCTCGGTACACGCCACGTTTCTCCTTTTACGGTAGGACACGAAACTTTACAGGATGTATCGAAGGTGTCTTTTCCGCGATGATCTTCGTGTTTTCTGACGTGGTCTCTCTGATCCTTTCCTTGCTGCAGGGATACGACTGATAAAGCTTCGATCAGCTCGTGCGGGTCGACAGGCTGCACTGCGGAGCACTCTCGACTGTATGCCGAAGTCGAGCACGAAATGTCTTGCGAATTTAGCGCGAGCATGGGCACGTTTGTCACGTTGGTCGCAATGTCGTCATCGTATTTATCCGACACGTCGGTGTCATTTTGGAATCTTTCGCTGGAAAGTGTCTCTTTCTGCCGGTACATTTTCGGGGTGTGAAACGACTGACTGTGATCTTCGCTCCCAAATGGTTCCGAAGTCTGCGAGGATAGAGCCTCTTCCGTGGTGTCGTTTGGAATCCTTTCGGTCAAGCGTGTCGAATCATCAGTCTCTCTCGTGACAATGTCTTCTTCGACGATTTCCGAAGAATGATCTTCTAAAGCTTTGCAAAAGCCGTTATCGAGTCGCCTGGTGGGGCAATTGAGGTCGAATCGGCGATCCTCTACGTTGTCGTGATGCACTTCGGACGTGATGAGACGGGAAAGGTAACTTTCTTCTTCCTCGTTGTATGAGTCTTCGAATTCGGTGCAGCGTCGTGAATCGTCTCGATGAATCTGACGATCGTCGCTGCGTTGTGAGGTTGAAGGCAGAAGATTCGGCAATATCGATTCTGTGATGTCATTCCGCGCCGACATGATGGGCATCTTCTTCGTGGGTTCGTCGGCAAAAGCGGGCTTGATCTTCGGCGAGGACAATTCCAAAGTCGCGATCGGATCGCCGATCTTCGAGGCGGTTGGATGACAGTGACTCGTTTCCTTGACGGACCCCGATTCGCTGCTGGAGCTCAAGTTCCTCAGAAAGACACTTGATGTCGGGCGGTATCCGCCGATCCTCCTCTTGGGCCGAACGTGGCTGAAAGAGAACGGCGACACCGATCGCAGATCGGCCGATCTCGAGTAGCTATCGCGAGGCACGAAGGACACGTCGCGCGTTTCGATATTGACGCGACGGGGGAAGCGCGCCGTGGACGGCTCGGACAAGGAAGTGGGTCGAGGTTGTCGGCGAAGTATCGGCTCGATCGCGGGCAATCGCAAGTAATCGCACTCCTGAGTCGATCGGGCCGCAGTGGACCCGACGGGATTCAATTTGTCGTGGTTGTTGTCGCCGTCGTTGTTCCCCTCGTCCTCCTCGTCGTCGTCGTTGTCGCAGTGGGTAACTCTGAGGGGGCCGACGGGTCGCGAAATCACCATCGCTTTGTCGTCGAGGCGCGAACTTCCCAGGCGAACACGCGCCCTCCTCCGAGCTCGGGCGTCCATCGGCCTCCTCAGCACTCCCAAGGAACCCTCGGCTCCGGCCCTTTCTTCCCTTTCCTCCCACTCGTCGCTCTCCTCGATTCGATTCGCCGCTCCGTGCAGGCGGAGAAAGAGCTCGCGTTTCCGACTGATTCGACGACCGAGCGCGGCCACCCGGTCGGCCAGCGGAGTGAATTCGTCCGACGACGGCAAGTCCTGAAGACGCCGCCTCAGATCGGACGCCGAGCTCCCGCTGGAACCGCTGGAACTGGACACTTGAGCACCCGACGTAGCCCTTATTACCTGATCTGATCCGGGTCGGTTAAGTGTTAGACTACTTCGACACTTCGAACGGAACGATAGAGGTTAAGATAAAAGTACCAATGTCGAAACTTAACCCTGGACATTCCTGTAGTTTTGGACTTTTAATAGAGGAAAAATGTCCAGTAGTCGGCACGCTGTTTTTGATTTGAGGATTTAAAAGAGAACGGATAAATAAATAATAAATTTTCATTGATAAATAATTAATAAATCATAAATCCTCGTGCATGTCTTGACGTTTAAAGGGATCCAAGCAAAGGATGCCGCGAAAACTGGTGAGTGTTGTAACGAGTGCCGACTATTGGATACCTCCTACAAATATTCAAACTTTCAACATATATTCTATGTGGAAAGTTTAAATATCCCTATTTAATGACTAAAACAATAGGAATATCCAGAATTGAATACTCCAGGTATTAGTGATTTTACTTTACACATTCGGGTCGTGTAATACATCACGTGTTACCTGATAATCGCCAACGCGTTAATTCATTACGTTAAACGATGTGTGATCGCACGTACGAAAAGAAATCAGCGAAGATTTCAGAACGGAAATGACATTTGCGCACCTTTTGGCAAAGATGTGGGACTGACAGTGTTTATTTCGGAGACATTTGCGGGATCATCGTTTTTCATAGTGCACTGACACGATGTTATTGTCTGAAAATTGCTCCTCAAATCATATTTAACCAGAGCTGACAGAATTGTACGTATTATTAGAGTGACAGGTCGCGCTTTTGTCGCGTGAGAAACAGAAGAATAATAATTTCTGTTCTCAAGGGAGGGGAGGGCGGAGGGACGACTAGATTGGACGCGCATCCAATGACATCCGTTCACGCGATCCAGGACAAAGTTCTTCGGACTGCTTTATAATATGATTTTATCACGGCAATGTCACGATTACACATATAATGTCGTGGAATTTTAGTACTACTTTTTATCGATATTTGTCGTCAGAGCTCGCGCACAAAGAGAGTCTAGATAAGATTATATTCTATTCCACCGTGCTTTATGATTATTTATGAAACAGCATCTATCTCGAATCTCGTGTCTCATATTTGTGCTGACTAATTTCAAGCAGCTGTCACTAGACATGAAGAAACAGGAATTTATCCAACATTTATGTACATATTTTCTTGCGGGAATTTTTAAAGCGCCACGTTAATATTCACAGATAATGTCATAGTTACGTCCTGGCCATGTCAGATTACTAGCTATTTAACCTATTTACCTTTTATTTTAATCTAATATATCTCATACAGAGTTCATGTGCGCAACATCGAAGTCATATGATGTCATCAACATTTTTTCCATTGCAACGATACTTTATGTCTTCAAAAACGTTCTTTGATTGAGGCTCAGGTTTGATTAAAGTTGATTGATATATTTTTATTTCTAAAAGGAATCGATTTGTTCTGTAAAGCACCAAAAATACTTAAGAAATTGCAAACGAAAAGACTCGATGGAAAAATATGTAGAAAGACATTTTGCATACCTCGCGTCTTTCTGCAACCGTTTAAGAGCAACGAGATCGGTAAAACGCGGTGAACGGGTTAGGAGGAGCTAATCGGAGGAGGGTGATAAGCTCGAGAGACGCATTCGGAGGCGCACGAAGGACGAGCAATTTGCATTGCGTCGACGCGCAATTTCCGCGATACGACGAGCGCATTACGACAAGCGCGCTTAATGCATCCGACGGATATTTGCGTTAATGAATGCGTTACTCGAGGAACCGACTAAGTACGCCAGCCGGCGATCTCGATAAAATAGCGAAGCCTTCAGCGCCGTTTCACGGAGTTGGGTGACTGCGAAGAACGGCCATGAGAAGAGCGTAGGTTATTCCGATCACGGCGGTGCACCGATTTGATCCTGCGGATGCGCGCATCGCGCAGAATGCACCGTTTAGAGAAAGGCGTCACGCAAGAACGCGTCGCCAGGTGCAGGAATGCATCACGGTATGATGCACCTGCGTTGCGATTTGTGCCTCTCGATCTCGCGCTCGTGCACTTTCGCAAAACACATTAAAATATTTCCATACTGTTGTGCGCGAAAACACGGCATTACAAAGTGCCAATTACGATACTCCGCTGCTCCGTGCAGGCGAGCGTGCCTCCGACGGAGACGGTGCAGTCGGCGCCATTAGCCAGGTCGCGAAAAGAAATTTTTCGTCGTCTCCGACGAACGAGAGCTCTCGACGGTGCGGAGCTCGAGAGGAAGGCGAAGACGCTATTTTGCGGGGAACTGCGCGGCGGAGAGTGCGGTGGAGCGCGCGCCGCATCCGCCGCGGTTTCTCTGGCAGAGAGAGAGCGCCACGCCAAAGAGGAAAGTCTAGCTAACGAGGGAGCCAAGAACAGCTTACTTGGCGGAGGCAGACCATTTTCGAAAGTTCGCCGAGTTGTGTAACAAACTTTACTCGGGATTGGTTGCCCGAAGGGACGGCGGGTGGGGCCGCCGGAAGTGGGAGACGGACCGAGAGACAGGCGAGGGGGAACGACGCGGGAGTGAAAGAGAGAAAGGGAGCGGAAGACGATGCTCTCTCGCACTGGTTGGAAGAGAGAGAGAGAGAGAGAGAGAGAGAGAGAGAGAGAGAGAGAGAGAAGCATAGGAAACTAGAAAGAGACGCGTAGCAAGGAGCGAAGGAGAGGCATTCGCCGAGTAGGTCGACGCCGAGATGGCAGGGAGAGGAGAGCGACGAACGTAGAAGAGATCCTCCGAGAGAAGAGATTCAGTTAGGATTCTATATACCCGATCTACCGTTATACGTCCGACGAGCTACGTGCGTCCCCGTAATCGTAAGCGATCCCGGGATGCCTCTGGGAGAACGAGCGAGCGAGAGACTCGGAGAGGCCATCGGCTGATAACGCGGAAAACGCGACTTAATAATCGTGCTATTTGCCTCTCTTTCTCTCTCTCTCCTCTCTATTATCTTTCTTATACAATCCGGGGTCTTGTTCTAGATGCATAGCGAACGTTAAATAACGGCAAACATCTGGTTGCCGGCATTCTGCCTATCTTCGACACTCTTTCGTGGATTTTGTCAAGTATTAAGTAATAAATAGTAATCGGTAAATATTTAAAAAGGTAAATATTTAAAAATTAATAAATCCCTATACACACCTTAATGTCTGATAAAATCTGAGAAAGGGTGCCGAAAATTAACGAGTACCCGCAAGCAGTGCCGATTGTTGAACATTTCCGCTATGTCCTCTTAGTTTCAAGTTCCGTTCTTCTTACATAAGCACATATAATGTTGTTTTAGTTTCATAATCAGAAAGATATATTTAGTGTTCGATACGTGTCCAGGATAGAGTTCACTCGAATGCTTCAAAGTAATAGCAGTCTCGAATCGCAAGTATATACGCCGTCAGCGATACTTTGTTTCTCCCACGGTGAATCCTCTCTGTCTCTTCGATCTTCTCGATTATATCGATTCATTCGAATTAAAATCGCCCGGAAGTGGCGGACTCGCGCGCGCCCGCGCGGATAAATACACGAGAAGGGCGCGGACGCTTCCTTCCTCTTGACGGATGATCGCGCGGACGGATCGCAGATCACAAGGTGCACGATGCGCTCTGCGGTCCACCATTCCCGCCACCCCCCTGTCTCGTACCCCTTCCTACGGGCCCGACTGTTCCTAATTCCGCCGGTTGCGCGGACGTCAAACAAACAACCGGCAATTAAATGCAAATACGGCTAATGCGTTCTGGGTCGGATGTGCAAGTCACCGCGCTCGTTATGGAGATCCACCCGCCGGCCATGTTGTTTCGGGGCTGCGTGTTACATACCGCGGTCGATATCGATGTACCGCCGCCGCCGTCGCCGCCGCCGCCGCCGCCGCCGCCGACGCCACTGCCGCCGACAGCATCGAGAAAGAGAGATGCCGCGCTTGGATAAGGCGCGTCGAACAAATACCTGCAAACAGAGACCGCGGATCGACTCCGAGGAATTCCTTCCCGACTCTCTTCCTCTCTTCCTCTCTCTCTCTCTCTCTTTCTCTCTCCCTGTATCTTTCTCTTTGTCTCTCTCTTTTTCTCTCTCCCCCCTCCCCCTCTCGTCCCATTCTCACCCTGGTCCCTTTTTACCGCGCAACTTGGCGTCGCAGAAAAGCGGGTTATTAAGCCATCACGAAGGCGGCACGGTGTTGAAAGCGGCTGCTCGTTGGTTTGAGCCAACGGATAAAAGCGCCGGTATACATCGATACCTCGGTTGCGATGTAAGAGCAACCGACGTCCAGGAGGTCGGAGGGCGAGCGCTCTACATACGCGCGAGTCTAACGGTACACCTGACGCAAAATGCCGTCTCCATCAAAAGGCAGGAAGAACGTCGGAAAGGAAAATACGAGAGTGTACTGTAAGATCCTTGATCGATGCCGATAGAATAACTATAATGTCTTGCTTAATGAATAAGTAAAAGAAGGGAGAGGACTTTTTGAAACTTATACCCAGAAAAGGGGAAAAAGTCGTGTCCGAACTCATTCGAAATAAACGGTAACTTTTACAGATACACTGAAAAAAGTGGTCGCACTTGCCGACAAAATCGGTAGTTATCTTCGTTCAGACAAATATCCTGTTTACTGAATAAATTATGCGCGAGCGTAAAAATACGTTACGTCAACGCAATTGCTGTCCAAACCGCAATCATTGGTTCAATTGATAATTACTCGTAGCAATTGAATAATTTGTTCAATCGACGAAATCCTAAGAAATTTTGTGCGTCTAAGCAAATTTAGTCGATTTCGCTTTTCTTCCTTAGCGCAAATCGAAAGAATCCGAAAGAACCCCTTTTGGCACATTCCAATCAAATCTGATCAGGCGTTAGGAAAAATATTACAAATTTTTAAAAGCTACATTGGCTCATCTTTCTCTTGTTCTGGTTCAAAGTGTTATTTTGGTAATCAACTGTTGAAATTTGTTGTCCAAACCAAAAGAAGGAGCGGCCATTAAGTAAATAAGGGCGCGTGAATGAAAGAGAGAAACTTATACAATATTATTAACATAACATTTTCCTTTCTCTGACAGATAAATAATAATAAAAAATACTATCTTCCCCTCCGGCTACGTGGACGACGCCCGGATGTGTTTTGCTTTGGCATAAAGTCACATCGATATGCGATCGCATCCCCGCGTAATACAGTGAAAATCGAGTCTAGTGAACCCTTATGCGCGACGCGCACACATCGGGGACCGTATCGCGACTTCTTATTAGAAGATCAAGGGGATCGGCAGAACGGCGAAATCCGTCGACAGCGGCGGCTGTTGCGGCCGACTCGTCGAATTCTCCGAGGACGTTGATCCGCGCCGCGGCCTATTCAACCTGGAGATATCCTCACCGCGCGATCGACGGCGCCGCGGCGCAAACCGACGCTCGCGCGGCAGACAGGGTCTTCCTTTTCACGCGCGCAACGTGCAGACGCGGATTCGCCCGCATGTATCTACGTCAGTCAGTGACTCTCAAGGGGAACATTTTTCGCAACACACTCGCTGCGAATAAAACTATATTTTTACTATTTTCTATTTTATTTTTTCTTTTATAGACGCATTCGTAAGACTCACAGATTGCGCGTGCTCGTCGCAGATCTGCATTCGGTAATAAGTATAAAGATGACAAGTCGAAAGCCACTGATTCGATTTACACTCGATTCACGCACGAGTATGACACTCATCGCGATGAAAAGTAACGGCAGAGATTTGAGAACCATTGATACACTCCAATTCGCATTACACGGACCGGTGTATTACTGGCGAACTACCGCAAAGCCCGCGCCTCGCGACATAGAATAGACCGACGGATTACGGGTTACGCACAGTCTGCGGGATTTGAAGGGAGGAACGCGTCGCCCGGTAGCAGTAGCGGATCGGGGAACTCGCGGAGGGAGGCTCCGGATGCGACACGACGTGTGGTCGCCGATTATAATACGGAAAAATTCAATTCATTTTTTGTGTCAATGAAAGACTCGGTTGCGTTTTAGCGTGATAACTGTAACCCTTTGCTGTCTCTATGTTAAGTCTACCTTGGCATTACTTAGTTCTAGTCGATTCTATATATCAACTTTTTACTCATTAATAATATGCTCAATGCAAATGTATTACTGTAAGTGTATTGTTAGCATTAGACACATTGACTATCAAGCACGAGTTATCTCGTATAGCTCTGGCGTGCAAGAAGAATTCTCCACGCCAACTAAGTTAACTTTTCCTTACAGAAAACTGTGAGGAAAACTGTGTTTCGCTGAAAAAAAAGTATATTATTATTATATCATATACAACATAAAAATGTTGAAATAAAAGTGTAATTAATAGTCATAAAATAAGACGCTGGTTTTAAAATGGCGTTGGGGACGAAGTTTCCAAATGTCACCTGCCGCAGTCAACGTGTGAGACATCGAAATATTGAAGTAAACGCAAATCGTGCGATATTACCCCAAAGTAAATGAACAAAACAAACTTTCTCGGATCAGTTCAAGGAAAAGGAAGGAAAGTCGGAGACACTCGGATCATACTCATTTCACGACTGCCTCCCGAATAAGATTCTCACGCGGCCCAATGGACAAATTAGTCTCGCGCGTGCAACGAGGCGGTTGGGGGCAGCATCCCCTCGCGAAAAGCCGCTCGGATCCGCGCGGATCGGTCCGGTAAATCGGGGGCGCGTACAAGCGGGCCCCGAGTCAACAGTATCTCGTGCGAGCGGGTCGATTCAATACGGAGGAGATCCACGAATCGCATGGTCCCCGCCACGGCGGAACAATGCGACCACTCGGGCACGAGCATTTAATTGTTTCCGCTCCTGTCCGCCGTCGTTTTCGTTCCTGCGGAGCGTCTCTCTACTAAGCGTCTCCTCCCCGCTCGTTAGCGAGTTCCTCTCTCGGAACCGGAAGACGTCGACGCTGCAGAGCGTCTCTCTATCACTACCTCCTCTATCTCCCTCTCCTTCGCTCACTCCCTCTTTCTCTTACCCTCTTTCTCTCGACGGCTGCCATCCGTCGAGTTACGCGGCAGCGTCATCGGCCCGAAACGATTTAATTTACTTATTTCGTCGCAAGGAGTTCCGCGGTCGGATCGCACTATAAGGGACACGGCAATCCGAAACACGAGTCCGCGATCGACGCGACCGCGACTTCGATTGCGCTTCCACTGAAGATATGCAGAATTATTATAGAAATATGGAAGAAATATGGAAGACAATCCATAATGGATTGTGGAATTACAATTGTGCTGGATTTCACTGTGAATTCTCTCGGGTGGGGTACCCCACACGTTGCGGTTTGAAAGTGAGAAAATTGGGGTAGAAGAACGGTACGTGCTGCATTTATATTTCGTTCTTAGATCTCGCCCGTATTTTTTTTGCAATCGGCTTTTAGGCGAATCACTCCGCTCGCGCAATCTTCGTAAATTTCGAGGTCGCGGCATTACACGTTGCCAGCGGCTCCTGGTGAATTGAGCGTGACGCTGAAGGCAAAACGAGGCTGAATTTCACGCGTCGCCGCGCATCCGCGAAGCGCAGCATGCAAATATATACAAAACGCGCCCGAGAACATATTTTATCGATCGTTGTTCTTCCATTTATGAACACCTATCATGAAGCTATGTGCCGTCTCCTGTACGTCTTAATCATATAATCGCTTTCCGACGTACACGCGCGCGCGGAATGCTGCAAGAGGTCACTAAGTAGCTGTGGGATTTGAGTCATTTACTCCTTGATACGCTGGCACGCGTTAACCTTACACACACGATGTCTCAATAAGACGTAACACTTACTTCGAAACAATTAGTTCCCCTTCTCTCTCTCTTTCTCTCTCTCTCTCTCTGTCTTTTTGATCCTCGATGGTAAATTTTACCGGACCTTTTGTGGGTTGGTTAAAGTTTAAAAAAGTTTACGCAAATGTTTCCGACGAAAAAAGAACATCCTCAAGTCCCTTTAGCTCTTTGCGCTCCCGAAGAATATCGTCTTTGCCGGAAAGAGAGGCGGGAGGGAGAGCGAAACTTAAAAATTCCCTTTGTGCTTTCCAAGAGGAGAGACGCGCTTAATTTTACACTCTTCAGCTTCCTCCGCGAGAAAGAAGAAGGAAGAAGGATGCGTTACGCCGCGCGAGATATTATTTTCGCTCGGTAATTTTCATGGTGCTCGCAGAGTCTCGCGAATATTTTCGCGCATACGATCGCGCACTCGCGTCGTCCATCGATCACTCGAGAAACTTGTATTATTCTTGTAACGACCGTTGCATTTCTCGTACGTGCAGAGTGACTTCCCTAAGAGGTAGACAGACAGAGAGCGCAGAGAGCTCAGGCGAAACGCGTTGCGCACGTACACGTGACGCATACGCAAAGGAAGAGAGGAAGGAAGGAAGAGAAAGGGGCTTGGATTTCACACGTCGCATACCACGCACACGCGGAACGCGGTATGCAAATGTGTACAAAGCGACGGGAGCATTTTGCAGGCCGTTGTTCCTGCGCTTATCCCGCTATCTCTCTCCCTTATCTGCGTTTCCCTTCCTCCTCCTCCTCTACCTCCTCTTCTTCTTCCTCGTGCACCACGTCCCACGGGCTTTCTCCCGGCCGCCACACACGGTCGCGTAAACACACCCCTAGTGTTCTCCAGTAGAGGATACGACGACGTAGGCAGCGTTGTGGCACCCCCGTTTGGACCGCCTTTTCGTCTCGCGTTCCACGACGTACAACGACCAGTCGTCCGTAGGTCGGTCGGTCGGTCATTCATTCGGTCGCTCGCTTGGCCGTCGCCAGGCGTTATTTCGCCTGAGGCGCCGACAAGCGAGGAAAGTCACGTCTACGATGTATGAATAAAATATTATATTCGCTTCACACTACACACAAAACGCACCCACCGTTCGCTCCGCGCGATGCTTGGTCGAATCAGAGTAAAGTTCCCATTATTATCATTTTGCTTTTCTTTAAATTGAACTTATAATATCTGTCAAAGACATATAAAACTGACGTCTTGTATTACAAATTCGAAGCAAGGTCTCCTTTTGGTTTTTAACTAATGTTGACATTGACGCAAACATAAAAACCGATACTTTTCATATTTACATGATTACGATATTTAATCCATATTCCATAAAAGGACGATTTTATGTGTTCACTGAAAGCACGATAATTTTCCTTTTTTAACGATTTTTATTTTAAGTCGCTATGACGTTTACAAGTGGAATTATTGACGTTTGTATCAATCCGCAGTTTCAATCGACTGATACTATCCCTCTATTGAGCTATAGGGTAAGTAGGCTACGATGCAACGCGTGAATGAAAACAATAACCGTGTTTCGCAACGTGTTTGCAAGAAACCATCTTATACTGTGCGTGTAAGGTGGCCGTGGGCAAAAAGGTTGACGAGTGTCAATGTCATTACCATGATGGAGTAACCAGATCTAGAAACCAAGACAGAGGACGCCGAGAGGAGGACAACGACACATTATACATTTCCAAGGTATCAAATCATTTGCTATACAGGAAGTTTCCATTTTTAATTACCCCTTTGTTTAATTTATAGATAATACAGAATATAAGGTACAGAGAAGAATATAGAGAAATACCTTAGTCAACATTTTTTGAAGCCAGCATTCATATATAGTCGTGTACATTCATATCATGTAATTATATTTTCAATCAAAGATCCTACAAACAATTCACGATTATGAATACCGGCCTTAGAATGTAATGTAAAACTCGAAAATGCTGTTTTTTACATCTAATAACGCTTTTTGGATCGCGAGTGCGATCTTGTTTACATCTATCGACGCTTTTTTCATGTCCATCTGATTTTATTACACGAAATCCAACTTTAAATTTCTGTTGATAAACAGCATTATTGAATATACAATGGTTATCTTTGCTTTTGGAATTTTATTATTATTTCCTTGTGGAGCTCCTTGTAGAGTTTCAAATCTCATCGAGATTTTCAACGCAGAAACGATGAAAAGAGATTACGAAATATCGTCAATATCGTTACACGCATGTGATGTTCATCTGATGATTACGGAATATCGAATTTCAAAGTCATTTACCATAATATGCTATTATGTTCACATTTGGACAAATTCGCAACAAATTCAAACAATATGATTCCACAACACGGAACTGATTTCATTCGAAATTCCGACGTCCTCCATAATGATCTCATAATTATTCAATGACTAGCCAGTTACTAGTGTGCCCTAAGATTTCCACGTTGCTCTCGCGCACGCGTACACAGCGCGCTGCAAGGGTCATGAGGATAATATCGTTAGGGCGCGACTAATGGGAGAGCCGCGAGAACGATTGCTCAAACGTAGCGTATTTATCGCATAGCGGCGCGCTTCGCACCCGTGCCTGCGCCCCCGCTGGCGCGCGATGCAACGTGTAATGTATTTTAAAAGCGTGCCTTTCGAGGGCGGCGTCAAAAGCCGATGTAAAATATGATCAAATAAAGCGAGGCGGGAATTAGATTTGGCAGGCTCTTTCTCGGCGCGCGGTGGCGCGGCGCGGCGCGGCGCGGCACTGTTCCGTTCCGTTCTGTTCCGTTATAGGGAATTGCGTTGAAAAACGTTCGTTCACGGCACGGCTAAGCGCCCGACGAAACGTCCGCTGCAAACCTATCGACCGGTGATTTCCTTCGGGGCCTTACTACTCCTTGGTCTTATGCGATGGACATGTCAGCTCGGAGATCTGCCCAGAAACACGAGAATTTGCACAGACCATCTGGGGATATTTTAAATAAAATTAATTGAGTAATGATATAACAAAATTATGATAATGATAATTTTATTGTGTGCTGTGGGAATATGTAATACATATGTGGAAATTATAGTAGTACATAATACAGTCAGCACGCAAAGGACGAGGACAAAAGTTTCAACAACTTCCTCTCTGATTTAACCCTAAATACAAAGATAAAATAAAAATTTGTTATGTTGATTGTGTTGTGATTTTTGCTAATTGCACAAAAGTTTAACTAATGATTGAATTTGCCGAATAAATGTGTAAATTACATTGGGAGAGAAAAATATCTAAAAGATAAAGAACATTTATTCGGATAGTATTATATATATATTTACTTTAATCTCTACATTCTTCTATTTTTATAGAATAAACAATGACTTTCAAAAGCTAAAGAGTTTCAAAAAGCGTATATTTTCTTATTTGAAAAATATTTTACGTGTTACTATAAGTAAATATGTTATTAGTATCCATCGAATAAATATTTTGTTTACTTTTAAATATTTTTCCTCTCTATGTACACAAATTTTATAATAATCTTATAATAAATCAGTTTTCTGTTGTTTTAATCGAATAGACTTGGCCCGTCCCATTCGATCGAAGGATCTCGATATGACTTTGTTAAGCTAATCAAAGCATGCTGATCGATGCCGCCGCAACATGACATTTCGTGAAATAGTGACGGTTTCGTCTGGTGTTCAGAGTTGAAAGGTAAACGGTGGTCTCGAAAGAGTTAAATCGGCGATTGATAGAAATGGATGGAAGAGCTCGCGTCTGCCACCGTTAATCCCGTCCCATCCACCCTCGCGCGACTGCCTTATTATTCGTAAAAAAGATTTTTTAATTACCTAGACTGCAATATTGAGTCGCGAGGAGATATGTGATGATGAGCGGTTTCATCGGCTACGCCACGGTAATACATCGCTATTTACGTAGGACAGACGGACCCGCCGTTTATTTTATCCCTTTGCCGCGCCACAAGGGGAACTTGTCCTCTCTCTTCGATCATTCGTACTCGTGAATTCATCGCTCGGCACATTCATTAGATTCTTATAATCTTCTAAATATATTATAAGTAAAATTCGGGAATACGCACCATTTATAATTAAGAAATTAAATTACAAAAAAGGTGAGGAATGTGCACGGTTCGCGATTGAGAGGATTTCGGAGACGAAGAGGAAAAAATGTCGCTTGAGGAGTTCCGATGACGAACGAGCGGTATCGCGACAACTTTTCAAATTGCACGTTTAAACGAAAGCGCGTTCGACTCGGCGGCCTCTCGATCAGCGCCGATCACTATGCCGCAAAAGGGTTTTAACGCCGACCCAGCTACTTCAGAGGCGATCGGCCGTTGTTGGGAAGATTTTTCATCACCGCGCTTGCAGTCACCGAGCAACACCCCGTGGAAAAGGGCTAAAAATTGCCGCCTCTGGTGCGTTAAGCGCGTTCCGCGCTAGTTTCACGAGGCGAGAGAAAGAAAGGACGGGAGAGCGAGAGAAAGGGAGAAAGAGAGACGGGAGGGAAGAGGGAAATAGAGACAGAGAGAGCCGGTGCAAGCTAGCCGAGACCCACGGACGAAGACAGAGGACAAACGTGCGCCGGTGTGCGTTGCACACGCACGCGTGTGTGGGTGCATGTGCGCGTACGTGTGCCGGGTATGCCTGCATGGCAGGCAGGTTAATACAGCGGCGCGTAGAGTGGAGGGTGGCTGCTGATGTAATTTTTGCCCGTTTGATGTCTTTAATGGAATCAGGCGCGTATCTAGCAGGCGCCACTCAATTTGCAGGGTGCGACTAATGGCTGCCGAGAGGTAGTCACGAGCGGACCCGACCCGACGAATACCCGAGCTGGCGTGGCGTACCCGCGTTCGCAACGTAGCTCGCGTTCTCGCATTGCGCGGTTCTTGGACTCCGCTGTCGACTCGCGTGGTATCCCGTGTCCGTCGGCAGAGCTTGACCTGAGAAAGAGAGAACGTCCGCCCCGAAGTAATCCCGACGACGATAATGACAACAACGATGAGGAGGAGCAAGATCCACACGAGGTTGCTGTTAAATTAGATAGAAATGGCGAGAATCGATGTAGACGCGCGGTACTATCGAGGAAGTTATAGAGGATAATGACGAGTCGAGGAGGAGAGATATTCTCTCTTTCTGCGGATTTCCTCGGAAGAGAGCCGATTGCGAGGGTACAAATCCCGTCCCGGCGCCATGAGCGAAGAATGAAATTCGGGAAGTGTGAGTAACCAAAATTTTCCACAGAGAACGCCGTATGTTCGTTGACGTAACACCAACTGAGACGTTCGATCGAAACGTTGCAAATTCCCCAAGCGAACTTTATTTCGACGCGACGTTTCCCGAAAGAAAAATTCAGGCTTGGCAGCCGACAGTCGATACTCCTCACGTAACTACGTCCACTTAGAGAACGACGTTCCGATTGCGAATAGCCAACGGCCCACTTTACTCCGGCGGGAGGAAGAGGAAAGAAAGGAAAAAAAAATTAAGAAAGAAACGAAGAGAGAAAAAGAAAGAGAGAGAGAGCGTCGCGGAATCGAAGTAGCTCGCCGAGCGTCGCGGGCCAGATAGGCGCCCTGTAGGTGTGCCCCATAAAATATATTATGTTCCTCTCATTATCACGCTATTCTTCGCGAGCGGCCGCGCGGAATGATAGGACCGCGACGAGTGAATGTATTTAGCCGAACGCCCCGGAGTCCGACCTAAATGTTTGACATTACCGAGCCGGGCGACACGAAGGGGGTGGCTAGGGCGGCGAGGGGGGTAGATACCCCTCTTGTCCACCCCTGCGCCTACTACCCTCTCCCTCCCCCTTGTCGCTTGTACGGCTGCCGCAGTGCGAGTCCCGTGCCAACGTTTCTACTCCCCGAAATGCGTTTTCACGCCAATTTGTCTCTCCGGAAGCTTTCACGAGTCTTTACGCCACTGTCCCCTGCCGACATAGGAACGCGTTTCTGGGTGTAACCACGCACCAGCGCGTACATCGAGGGGGTGAACGCCGCCGGTCGCCCCCGGTGCAAACGCGCAACGCAATCGACGACGTCCGTCTAGAAAGAACAGAATTATCGTCTTTTTGGGGATAATACGAGGTGCGAAGGTCGCGGATAAGAAAAGAGACTAAAAGCGCAAAATTCTACGTGCACTAAGCTTCAACAAAGTTTAACATCCAGAACAGAATTCATTGGTCTTACTAGTTATTTCCATTGTCTGGATATATATGCAGTCAGTGAAAGAAAGATTGCAACATTATTTTGTTTCAAATGAATGTTTATAATCCGAATCGAAATTAAAAATCTGTTGTGTCTCGAAAGTGCTAATGTTATCTTTTAATATCTCTAGCGCTACTCTTCACATATTAACGTAACTCTGCTAGACAAATAGAAATATTTTTTTTGTTTCATCTGTTTTTATCACGTTGGTTTCTTCAAACGCGTTTATTTCTCGACATTTTTCTTAGGCGTTTATAATATTTTGGTTAAAATGTAATGTAACGTTCGAAACAAAGTGTACGACGTGCAAGAGTACTAGAACAATCGGCAAAAAATGTAAACTCGTCTCCTCCCATCGCTAACAGTCGTCGCTTATCAATGAGCGCCGAATGATAATCAAAACATTCGAGACCTTCAAGGCGAGCAAATGTAGCTTTGTATCTCGCGGACTTTCCCGAATGCCTTCATTCAGTCCCGAGTTATTGAGCGATACGCATATCACGGACTACGTGTGTTGTCTATTGTTCCTTTCGAGTTTGGACTATTTTCGTCGAGTTCGTTCGAGTTTGGACGAGTTTCGTCACTATTTTCTTACCGACATTCTTACCGATATTCTTAAGATACTTAATTAATCCATCGTCGGTATCGCGTTATTTAATACATTTTCGATTGAGTCGTGTCTACACGAGTGTCAGTGTCACAACGGAGAAACTAAGATGGTGGGTCAAAAAGCCAGGACGGAAGACGCAGGACGCCGGACCGCGGGCAGCCATACGTCATATAATTTCAAGGTGAGTTAAATCATTTATTACACAGAAAGTTTCCATTTTGAACGACATGTTTGCTTAACTTACCGAGAATATAGAAATGCCCGAGTCGAAATTTAGGCCGACATTTATAGTCCATCATCACATTTGACAAGTAATGACAGTTTCATGAATCCTCGATTATTCGTCAATCTATAGCTGTACTTATTACATTACATTACATTTTTCATAAAAGAAAAATATTGATCCAGACAGCCGAATAACGGCCTATAAATACGAATCTGTATAATAATTATCTCAATTAAAGATCCGGAATAATTCACAATTATGAATACCGGCCTTCGAATATAATGTAAAACTCACAAGTGTTGAGCATTTTCGCATCTAATAATGCTTCTTTAGTCGCGCATTCGATCTTGTTGACATCAGTTAACACTATTTTGCTTCTGTTTACCTTTTATTATTGTATCAAATCTAAAGTAAAATTTGTATTTTATTTACTTAAGAGTAAAATTACTCTTCATAAACAGCATTATTGGACACGTGACTGTTATTTTTAGCTTTCCAGCTTCATATCAGCTCTTTTGAGAAGAAAGAAAAGAAAAGAAAGAAAAGAAAAGAAAGAAAAGAAAGAAAAGAAAGAAAAGAAAAGAAAAATTAAGAAAAGATAAGATTAACGTTTTCTTACCCATTCACTCACACTCTTTAATCCTTGTTTAAATAATTTAACATCTGCTCATCTGTATAAATTTCGTTCGAATGTAGTCATACTTCGCCAATTGATAATCGCGTGTCTATATTTGCTAATTAATATAGTAACGTATGATGACGTCACGTCTTACTCATTGTTAATTATAGTATATCCGTAACGACATGAGGTATCGAGCAATTATTAATGATAGTGATTGTGGTAGTTTGTTCTCAGCCCGTTGAAAGATATCTTTTAAAGGCTCCGGGAGTCTCATGTACATGACTGAACACGCGTTGCGCTCTCTCTTGCTATAATTTCCCTAACTTCTTCCACCACTTCTCTTACTCTTTCGTTGGAAACCTCTTACTTGGACACTTGACGCGTGTTTAGTCTTGTACATAGTGAACATAGGATAATATCTTCTAACCGAGGTTAAATGAGAGGAAGAAGGAATAGAAACATAGGCGACAAGAGCAGACTAAACTTAACTAGTCTTTCACTAAGGATGAAATTTTATCAAAATATATTTAAATAATATCGCGCCAATATTAAATAATCTAAAACTATAATTAAAATAATGAGAAATAAACCAACAATTCGAATAATAAATAATTCTTGAACGGGTGCTTTTTCGAGTTTCTTCAATACGAGGAAAATGGCAGTAAACAACTATCTACAACGTCAAAGTAAGTCAATAACTTGTACATTTGGAAATTTTTTACTGATTTATCTTCAAGTTTGACGAAATTTGCAGTGTCAATGTAGAATCAAATTTCAACTTGGACAAACGCTCTCAGCAAATCCTTTAAGTCTTTATATAAAGAAAACGGCAACAAATTACGGTTTATATTTATATCAAAAAACCATAACTAACTATTGTTATATCAATAATAATTGCTATATTTCGATATTCTTTATTGATCTCTACTCTAATTTGATACATATATTTACAGATTTAACGTAGACTTTAAATTGTGACTTTCTATCTTTCTTAAAATCAAACAATACAATAAAAAAAGAGCACTATTTTACACTACATAAGAGTACTATTTTATCTCGATGAATCTCAAAACACATCTGTGTATGCTTATCCTCTAACTCTTAACGACAATTATCTTTAAATGTCATTGCGCAGCTATTATGTATTATATTTGTGTGGCGACGCGTAAAGCGTGCGTTAGAAAATTACAGAGTAAGGATACTGGTATTTAAAGAAAGTAAAATGTATCTTATGAGATATCTCCTATTATAGGAAAACAAATTCTGTAAATTATTCTGCAAAAGCTCATTGAGGTTATAAAAGTGTTATAGCTTTTCTTCCACTGTTTATATACACATATCCTGAGTTTTGACTTAGCAAATGTTGAGGCTACTTCAAAGCTCAAAGTACGAAGTATCTCCTATTTGGCGCACGACTTTTCGACGCGTAGACGATCCCGAGATAACACGCTCGTTCAACCCCACCGACGATCTTTCCTTCTCCCCCGCGTATTTATCGGGTGGACCGCGATTGATCAGTCATTCGCTCCCGGGAGTCCGCAAGCGCGCGCGCGTCGATGGCTCGCGGAATTAATTTAGCAAAGCCACGTTCCGGTTGCTCGAGTATTACGGGGGGACAGACGGGGAAGCTGCGGTTCTCAAAGGACCCAAGATCGCAAGATAGCCGCGGTTCCGCGACAGCGGCGGGCGCGTGTGTATAATAACGAGAGGAAACCCGGCCGAGCTTTATTTCCCTCGGGGGCCCCGGCGGGAGCTTAACTGGTCGTCGCTCATTCGACGAGCGAGAGCAAAGACGCGGAAGATCATATCGAAGTAGATAATTGGTTGACGATCCTCTTCGTCTCTCTCTTTCTTTCTCTTCTCCCAAACCGACCCGCCGCTACTTATCGCTCATTTCTCTCCCGACGACTGAGCTTCCGCGATGCGTGCCGGGGGAATGTTTTAATTAAGGGTAACTGGACCGAAGTTTGCGGTGCATCGCGTTTTTCACCCTTCTCCCCTCCCCGTGCTCGTGCCAAGGTGGAGGGAACAAAACGGACGAGATCGCGCAACGACATTCGTCTTCTACGCGACCTACTTATCGAACATGCCGTGGTTACGACGCGAGTTGTGATTGAGAGTAAATCGCGACGATCTCTGATTGCGGGCAATTGCTCTTTCTTCGGGAACTTTCTTCGGGATTTCCCTCGGTTATAAGCGAAACAACGAGTTGCTTAATACTCATGTCAATACGTTCGTTATCATACATCACACATATATGCACTGATTCTTATAAGAAATCGATATCAAATACGTATGACAGCAATGGTAATTTATTCTACACGAAAAAACAGAAAATGTAAACTAGGTTGTGGCAAGGCTCTGTGGTGGCAAGGTTTCCATATGAACGATGCTAGTGATCGTGTCAATAGTAGTTGACTTAAACTTGCCTCATATGGAGGCATTCGGATTTGGATTTAAAGTTAAACTTGAGTATTTCCGTTGAATTATATAAATTCCGTTGAATTATAATTTTGTGTTATACATATATTAAGTCTGTAAATGCGATTCAAAAAACTGAAAAACTCGCGTCTAAACTTAACTCTCATGGCATACACGTTTGGGTATTTTAATTTGACACTTTGGAGTAAAATAACAACTTTGGGTTTTGTTATTTTACAAAGAATTGAAATGACTCCAAAATGTTTAAACCTCTCATATTCTCCACCAACTATAACTTTATTTAGCGCGTGATCTGAAAGTCCTTAGTCCATTAGTTTGCGAATAATAGGAAATGTAAAATTGAGTAGGATCGAAAATGATTTTAGTGTGCCGATTTAGAGTTAAATTCAAACCAAAATATCTTGCTTGATACAAATGTCAAATAACGACCCGAAAAAGTAAATCAATTTCAATTTGTTCCTCAATAAATTATTGTTAGTAATTATTTTTAAAGTGTGACTTCATGTGGGACGCGATATCGGAAGGAAGCGTGCTTTCAATTGCGTCTTGCAGATTCGTCGAGCATGCGGAAATGAATATTGTCTTTGAGAATCTGATTCGTTTAAAGATGATGGTAACGCGCCCTTCGGATCTCTCTCTCTCTCTCTCTTGACTGAAAATTTTTAACAGAATCCCCCGGATAGACAGCCTCGAAGTCAGTTTATGCCTGGGGGGCCCTCTAAGCCACCTTTATCACGTCGACGCGTACGGTCCGCGAAGCTCTTAGATCTCCCTCGCAACTCCCTCGCGTCTTGATTTTTCCCCGGCTGCTTGTCGAGAATATCAAGTGTCGTGCGTACGCCATCGCGGCCCAAGCACCGCCGTTCACCACGCGTGTTCGTTTCGTTGCCGAGAAAGAGCAGGATCGCGCACATCCTGCCCATGTGCTGGCGGCCAGTCTCGGAAGCCGCGCTGCGTCTGCGGGTTTTACGGTGACGGCGGCATCGGCCAGTGATTATAGGCCGCGGCTCGACAGGCAAGTCGCAAGGTCGAAAGCTCGGCCTGATCGAGAGGTGAGAAGAAAAGAAGCTCATGAGCGCGCCGATGAAGCATCCACGCTCATGGACAGTGCGCACACACACATACACACACAATACATACATATGGCGGCCGATCAAAAGCCTGCCGCGGAAGAAAGAAATTCACTGTCGACATAGGCGGAGGGACACGTATCGAAACCCGGAGAAAGAAACACAGGAAGAAAGGGAACACAATCACGCGACAGAGAAAGAGAGAGGGAGAGAGAGGCAGAGATAGATAGATAGATAGATAGAGAAAGAGAGAAAGAAAGAGAGAAAGAGACATAAGAGGGTAGATAAAGATAGATAAGCAAAAGACTGGACACTCGCAAAAGTCAAGAGGGTGAAAGATGGCGGCGCGTCGCCAGGAGCGTGTAGAAAAGGGGATACAAACGAGAGGGTGGCCGGTAACGAGGAAGAAGAGAACGAGTGTGTATTTGCTGTCATCATGCTAGAAAAGCGAAGGATTTATATTCCGAGTTTTCTGTTAGGAGAGAGGTACCGGGGAGGGAGCGAGAGAGGGGAAGGCCAGGCGAGAGAAAGGCAGGAACGAGAAATGGAGAGTGCGAGAGAGAGAAGCTGAGTCGGAGAGGGTGTCACGAGAGTGGCAAAAGGAAAGAAAAGTCGGCGAGAGGATGAGAAGAGAGAAGTAGGAGGAGCGGGGGAGAGGGAGGTGGGTTGGGGAGGCAGAGGGGGAAGAGAACGCCGAGGAAGATGGACGGAGGGGGGAGGAGCGGCTCTCGGAGAGAGCGGGCAGGATAAATAAACGCGGCGCGCCGCCCTCTCATCTCGGACACCTCTATTTCGCCGCTCCTCACGGACGCAAGTCATCCTCCGTTTCTGAGCGTGGATACGGCGAGGAGGCGAGCAAAAAGGGAGGCAGGGAGTGCCGGGTAAAGGATCACGGCCACCTTCCTCGCTCGCTCGCTCGCTCGTTCACGCGCGCGCTCGCAACGCTCGTCATTAACTCTTTCCCGTACGATACCTCCGGTAATGATCGCGCGCCGGCCGGTGAAATCGCCAAATTAGGGCCTTTCGCGCGCGTTTAGAAGCTCGCGCAAGTACGCATTAAATTTCCTCTTTTTTTTTTTTTCACCGTTAACTCGTAACCTCCTCGCGCTTTTCCCAACCGTTCCGCGTTTTTCGTCCGGTCTTCTTTTTCCGCGGCGAGTCGACCATTTTTTCGCTCGCGTCGTATAGTCACTATCGCGCACAGTTTCTGCGACGACAAGTGCGTCTTTCCCGTTTCAGGTCACGGTTAGTCGCACCTCAGGTGCGCGCTCGGGAGAGATCTAATGATTGGCTGCTCACATTATTCGTCGAAGTGCCGACTAATCGTGTGCGATGAGCTTTGATCAGAATCGCGTGGAAGCGATTATGCTAACGATCCTACAGTGACCCGGAAAGCTCGCTTTCTACTTGACGGTGGAGCGTCGCGAAAGCATTCCGTTGGAAATATCAACAGCGATCGCGCGTCATTCAACGCACAGATCGACGTGTACCGCGTATCGCAGGTATCAATACCCTGACGATTCCAGCAGAAAGCGCGTGCTTTAAGAAGACAGACGCGAATGTTTCCTTTCGCATTTTGCATCGACGCTCCATCGACGTTTTCTCCATCACGAAAAAATTGCGAATTAATAAAATAGGCTGGCGAAATCCGACTGACGCTTGAATTGATCGATTTTTCTGAACCCTCTGCATATAGTGTTGGGTCTATGAGACCCATATGAATATTCAGTCGCTCATCAATTAGTATTTTCATGATATACGTGTAAGTTACTTTCATCCCCATACATCCAATTATGGATTAATCGTACCGCAGACTATCACTATCAAAGATTAAACAAAAACAATCCCATAAACTGAGAAACAGACCTCTACGTCGGTTGATCGCGCTTTTTTGAATTTACCG
This sequence comes from Odontomachus brunneus, assembly GCF_010583005.1. NCBI lineage: Eukaryota > Metazoa > Arthropoda > Insecta > Hymenoptera > Formicidae > Odontomachus > Odontomachus brunneus. The sequence continues at coordinate 524,872 of NW_022639564.1, forward strand.
GAGATTTGATGATCAAAACAGAAGTGCTCGAATGCAGGTAGGTGCGAAGCGAATTCTTCACGAGATCCCGAGGATCCATTATTCCCCCGAAAGGCGCCCCGCTGTGCAAATCACGCAAATCTGAAGTAAGAACAGCACCTGCTGAGCCACCGGTGTCGGACAAGATGTTTGTAATACGCCGGAATATCCGGAGATCACGCGGTAGGTACCTATCGCCACTTTGGTAGCGCCAGTTTCTGTTTTCTCGCCAGCGGATTTAGACTAGTCGAGATTAAGTGCGCGCGCATGTAATCGGCTTTCTAGAACAACAACGACTCGATCTTTGAGTAGGAAAGGAAGAAAGAAAGAAAGAAATCCGAGGAAAGCCGGAACTGCCAAACAAGCGGCATTGTAGCGCGCAAACGTGTCAAGCTACGCTAATTTCCCGATTAACCCTCGAAATACCGAGGGCAAAGGAACCACCTGCCGCTTGATAAAATTGCCGGGGCCGGAAGGGCCGGTTCTTGGTGTCTAATACATTCCCTCGTAGTTGACGATCCCGAAGCATAATTTGTCACCAAACGATTTAACGTCGTGATCCGAAAAATCCAGAAAAGGCAGAGGAATGCATAAAACTTTGCGCCTTTGTCGAGAACGCGACGTCATCCGCACGGTCACGAGCGTGCTCGAATTCGAATCGCTAATCGGCTACGGCTTATCAACGACACGAGCAATTGACCGATTCTTTATGAGCGAGTGGGAGGGGGCGGGGGTGGCGGAAGGCAACGAGAAGGGAGACCGGAAAGGACACGGACGGCCGGGAAGGACCGAGCGGTCGCGCTCTCGAGGGTCGATTTTCTGGATCGCGGATAGGACGGATCGCGCGTGATTTGCGCGATTACCTGTAATGACGCCCTGCCACCGCCACCACCCTCTCGCGCACCCTTGGTCCCCGCTCACGCCTGGCCCGTCGATCGCGGTTGTGCGTGATCCACGTGTGTGGGTTCAGGGACGTGACAATGGTCGCTCATTATCGGCTCGCTATTGGCCCATTGTTGCCGGTGAGAGAGAGCCGGAACGGCCTTACCGAGTGCGGCGAGGAGTGATACCGGGTACACCGCAGGGTGACTCGTCCTTTTTCGACCGTTGCCGCCGGCACCGGTGTCCGGGTACACCGCGTACATATTCGAGAACGCCGCGCGCAATCTGCTCTCGGCGCGGTTCTCCGGCCGATAAAAGGCGATTAAGATCGCCCTCAAAGCGGGCAGGAATAATCGAGACCGGAGAGAACGACGTCGCTCGACGTTCTCGGCGTAAAGAAATTATTACGCTGACGAGCGCGTCAAAATGGACAACCACGTCGAGATCAACGACGTCGTCGCGTCGAGGATCGCGAAACCGGAAAGATTGGATCGCGAGAAAACGCTGAGAGAGCCGGCTTGTTAATAATGATCCGGCAACTGTCTCGGTCTCTTTTTCTCTCGCCGGCAACGAGCAGCTTCGCGCTGAGAAAAACCAAGGAAAATAATTTCCTTTCGCGTCGGGTCGACGCCGTTAACTCCCTCGGCAACCACGTCTCCTTTTTATCTCTCTTTCGCACTCTGCTCACCTCTTTCTCTCTTAGTTGGACTTACCCCCGTCTCGCTCTTCTCTCCATCCTGCCACCCGCGTGCCGGCCATGCCATAGCCAGAAAAGCAAGCAGAAAACGTAGGCAGACAGCTGAAACCCGATGGGCGCAGCCGGGGCGCGTTAAAACATGCAAAATCATGCAAATTGCGTTCGTTCGAACATCCCACCCCCCTCCCCCTCTTACCCCATCCTCTCTCTGTACACCGTCGCCTCGCCGGTTTCCTCCGAGCCCAGGCTCGTGTCTTTCTCGCTCCCGCGACCCCCTTTTTCTCGCAGCCTCTCCTTTCCTCCATCACCCTCCTTCCTCCCGCATTTCTCCTCTTTTCCTCGCTTTCTCACCCGCGCCCCCGCTCACCTCCGCGACTCTGCGAGCTTCGCTCGCTCCGTCCCACAACATTCGACTCTCCCCCGCGAGTTCCAAACCCCTGTCGATCTCGCGCGCGCGAGAGCGAGCGTCAAAAATGTTTCGACGATTGTGTGCCGTGGCGTTTGTTCCTTTATTTTTGCCGAGGGGGAGGAATACCAGGCTGGGCGGGGCTGCCGCCGCCGCCGCTGCCACCGCCGCGGCGCATCGGGGGGATGAAACCTCGCCCGCCATATTTACGTCTCTGTCGAGTGGGAAGCGGAAAAAAGTCCGGGAAATCGCGAGGTCCGCCGACCATCCCGTCTCCATCTATCCATCCAGCCATCCCCTTGGCTGATAACGGCCTCGCCTTTGCCACCCGCGACTCCGATAACGGCTGATACGCCTGGCGTGTCGGGTGAAACGACAGTAGATTGAGAAATATCGAAGAATTCAGCCCACGATACTCGTAATACGTAGCCCGTTTCAGCTGGAGCTGCCTCGCAGCTGGAGACGTCTCGAGGGGGTAGCACGCGAGAGCTATTAGGGTCGCATCTTCTATTCTTAAGTAATGACGAGTATACGCTGTTATTTAGAACAGCGCGCACGGAAAAACGTGCTAATTTTCAGAGTGAGTTTGCTGTATGCCCGTCTCCCTCTTCTCGCTTCTTTACAGTGAGTGTAATCACTGTAATTTTACGCGCAGCGCGCTACCGCACGGCGTTCTCGCAAAAAGCACCCGCTTCTTGAAGCGGAGCCTTCTACGAGCTCGTCTTGTGCTCGGCATTTTATTTAAATCGCACCTACGTGCATCTCCTTGGGCATTAAATCCCGACTATTGTGTTACCTCCGGCATGGCATTCGCTGTTGCAATGCACCGCATTCGCGCGATTCCGAATTATATTAGGTTCACTTTTTGAGGTTGGGTACAACTTTTCTGCGTGTCGTGAGTTAATTACATCACCGAACTTCACAATTCGATGTTGATAATGGACGATTGTATCTGCAATGTTGTCAAACTTGTTAAAAAATGTAACTCAGCTCGACATTATAAGCAACGACTTAATGATGGACTCAATTTTTTATTCGACTCTATGACTGTCTTTCTTGCGACGCGAGAAAAATCGTAAGGAAGACCAAGACAGGTTTGCGAATTTTTCAGAATTCCGCTATTATAACTTTTCAGTCATCAATTGTCGTGATTGACTGTACAAAGATGATAAAAACTGCTTTTCTCGTTTGTACGCTGGATTGCAATTATTTCATTGATAAAATTATTTTTATTAGGCAAGAAACAGCATGTGTAATACAGCAGTAGAGCACTTTTATTAGTAACGCGTCAATTGGATGGAGAGCATTGATATGAAATTTCGAGATTTCAAAAATTTACTTGGCTGCTTTTAAGTTAGATTTTATCCTCTTTTAATTGTAACATTTTCCTGATTTTTATCAAGCTCTGGGAAGGTAGTTATTTTCTCTAAGAGAAAATGCTTCAAGAGAATTCCGTGATTTCTTTTCCGCTGTTTCTCTCACAGTAAATGCACAAATGTAACGCACGGCGGATCTGCCACGATCTGCCCCACTTAGCTTCCTCTCGCCAGCGGGAAATCCGTCTCGCGTCTTTCGCGTATCTGTTTTGCGGACATGAGGAAAACGCGTCGCGCCCGGCGAATATGGCGCGGACGGCGTTTCCAAGCGCGCTCGGCCGGTGCCGTCTCGTCGCCCCCGCGCTATTTCCCACATTTTCTACAGTTTTTCCGAGCTTTCGTAATCCCAAAGAGGGATTCTGCCGGGCCCCGCGTAATCCGACTGCTGTTCGCTAATGAAATTAAAAAAAGAGAGAGGAGGTCTCGATGGACGACGACACAAAAAAATCCGGGGAAAAAGAATGAAAGAGTCGACGCCGAGGGGATTTGCAACGGCGTTGATTAAAACCGCGACGACGTATGGCTGCATTCAACGAACAGTGGATTTGCGGCCGCCGCTCGTCCTCCTCGATATGTCACAATACACATGTACACATCACGCACATATCTTCACATGTATATTATATATGTGCACATATACATGATGTCCGATTTTAAACAAGCTGACCGGCAGTTAAACAAGATCGACTTCCATATAATCTTGGAGAATGATGGTAGTTGAAAGGTTATCGTCTTTCTTTCCCTTCAAAATCCTATAAATTTTGTTGGAAACATTTTTACCTGCCGAGTTCGATTTTCGAGATGTTCTGCAGGCCTGTTTAAAATGGGACACCCTGTGTGTGTGTGTATATATATATATTTTTTTTTTTTTTTTTTTTAATACGACATACGTTATATGCGGCCGCCGCGGGCTTTTCCCCGTCGCGCGTGGAAGAAACGGAATGGCAAATACCTGAGAGTGCAGTCGCCATTATAATCGAATGCGCGTCATCTCTCATGCATAAAGGCTAATAATTTAATGCGCACGTGCTCCGTGGTCTTAACCGCCTCCGTTATCGAGTGGGATGAAAATTATCGATGGGCGCGCCGTTACATACGATTCTTCCACCAAATAGCAATAATTTCGTAGGAATTGCTTAAAAGAAGAAGATGAGGAGAAAAGTCCCCGCGAGAGAAACAACGTCGTTTTGCACTATGTGTGATCGCAATTTCAGCAGTCGCATAACCGCGATTAGATCGCGATTTTAGCGACATTCGCAAGGGGTATCCCAGATCGGAGCGGAATCAAGAGGGTGGACAGTTGAGCATTGACACATACTCGAATCGGTGGCGATCGTGACCGGATCAATGTCGGAGTAAGCGAATTACCGCGCGGATGATAACGCTCGGCGGAAGAACGTTTCGTATTTTTGCGGGAAATTTCCTATCTCGCGTGTCCGCGTCTCGTGCGCGACGGCGACTCGACGGGATTACCGATAACCCCACCGGGAAAAATATTGTCCGGACGGGGGGACTAATTGAATTACCGCGTGCTATTGTGGCTAAAGACAGCTTAGCCGCCACAATGGACAATGAGATGCCCCTGGTCTGTGAGCTCACATTGTCCACGCTACGGCGGAGCGTTTCTGACGGCAAACGCGACGTCTCATCATACTTCGCGGATTACTTGAGCATATACGCCGGCGTACATCGTGTTCCTTCGTCGTCGCTTATGTTGGATATGTACGACGTAACGATAATGAGAATTTCGCGGCTTTCGTAATATTTTCAAGCGCGTGCGTATTATATACGTGTGCGTGCGTGCGTGCGTGCGTGCGCATTTGTAGATTTCTATGTTGCGTGTTCGAGGGGCCCCGTGAAAACCGAGGAATCACCTCGAGAGCGATGTTTACGGCGTTTAGAAGAGCCTCAGGACGCGGCGTTTCGGCGTTCCGAGCGCGGCAACACCACAACTCTCGCCGTTGAAGAAACAGACGGAGGAGGATGGAGTACCGTCCCGAAACGAAGTGAAACCTCCCGACTCATCGCGCAAAATTACCCGGTCGAGTGGGTTCCATCTCGTGGAATTAGTTGGAATTTTCTCCTCGCTCTATTGTGCCGGGTCCTGATCTGACATTGATACGAGACTAGTCCCGAGAGCGTTACAAAGGAGACGCGCGTTAAAAAGCACGCGACTCCACGGAGAAATAAAAGGAAAGATAAAGGATAGAAGAAACAAAAACGTACGCGAACACGATGCCGTTGTTGAGACAAACCTGTCGCGAAAAAGACCACAAAAGGTCCCAGCGACGGGACTTTCCTCTCGGATGATTCGTCGAATATTTTATTTGAGTAACGTACACACACACACGTACACACATTAGAATATATTACAATTAATATATCGACGATGCAGAGCTGAACTAATTATACATAAAATAATAACAGATTAAAAAAATGTTCAGAAGAGTTTTGATAGGAGGAAAAAAACGCGTTCCCCATCTTGATGGGGAAGGCGTTTCCTTCTATCAAAATTCTTTCCTCTCCTTCTCTCTCTTCCTCCCTCTCTCTAACCATCAGCCATAAGGACGCACTAATCGATTGATCGCTCGCTCGATCGATCGATCGATGCTCCCTCGATCCAGCTTCGATCTTTATCTACAAATCTCTGCGGCGGTCAGCTTAAGCGAGAACAATCATCGGCGGGCGCTAAGATGTTTCGTGGCGCTTCGCGGTCGCGCGGGGAGAGGCAGGCTGCTGCCGCGCACAAAGGCCCCACTGTAGGCCCGAGAGCCATCCGGCATTCGGTGTTTATTTAACTAACAAACCACAAGGCGCATACCTGTTCACCGTGCGGGCGGCATCACCGCGCGCGCGATCATTATCACACCACACGGAGATATTGTCGGGGTTGCGCTCACGCGCACACCCGGGGCGACTGACGGCTAGATGGCGGCGAATCTTGCCTCGATCGAGGACGCGAAGCCTCAAGCTTCCTGTCCGTCGCGAAACCACCGATGATGATTGCGCGCTTTTGGATCTTGCATTGTCGCCTTGCTAGGTGTGTCAGAAAGTTCAAATTGATTAGACGTCTCAGGTCTAAGCCAAGGAGATTGCGCTTGGCCGGGAAATCCTGGGTGCACGAATTGATCCTGGGCCACGGATTGACTCATGTGTACGAACCCAGATAGGTCACTTCATGACTATTACGGCGTGAGGCAGTCGATAATGGAAAAATTTTTCACAATTTTTTAAATTACATTTATGAAGTAAATATGCTGTATTGAATTAATCGGGAAATTTACGTCATATAATGCTGTGATATTTTGATTATGTTGATACAGCAATGAATTTACTGGAGAAGTTATATTCAGATTTTCGTATTACATTTTACATGATATATTGTTTCGAGTAAATTTTGGTTTTTTTCGCATTTCTTTTTAGTCATTCTGTGTACACGGAAAAATACTATATTCAATATTGTTTGTTTCAAATATTTCACAAATTTATATTTCCTAGCATAAGCATCAAATTTATCCAAACTACATTCTGAATCCTAATAAGTCCACATTTCAATCAAGAATATTAAATTAAAATACAAATTCAGTTAGTTTATTGCATGAAGTCAAACCTTTTCTTCAATAAAGTTTTACAATATTTTTGTAAGAAGAATAAATTTTTCGTTTGAGTATATGATAACGAGCCTTTGTAAAAGTTGCGATGAATATATTTTAAAAATATATATCAAGGAAATATTCTTTGTTGAAGGTAACCATTTCATAGAAGGAAAGTGAGTAATTTAATTGCTTTTCTTAACAATTAAATGATATTTCTCTGTGTATATGTGTGATAAATATGAGTGCCATAGAAACCACTCATAAGGGATGCAATCTTTACAAGTCGAATAGTAAAGTTGCTAGCAAATTTACGCACACTTGTCTATCTGGAATACCTTCGAATTTTATAATGGAAAAATTTTATATCATAACGTCACGAAACATTGTATTTACTTGTCTCATCGAAAAGAGGACATTATTCTCTCCTCTCTGTAGCCACTCCTTGACCATTCTGATGTTGACAAGTTCATGGTCCATTCACAGAGACTAGAAAGCTTTTCTATGAAGGACTACTGGGTCTGAGAACGTGAAAATTGGTAGGTCGCTGCGCGAGTTTACGCGATTTGCGACACGGCGAGATCGGTTGGACCGACGTCTTTATCTCGCTTTACTTCTTGTAATTCTTTTCGACGTGGGATTAGTTTTGAGGACTCGCGCGAGATCCCTTTAGAGATCCTTACGGTTGGTTGGCTCCGTCAACGTTGATCTTCTTAGCCGAGCGCGCGGTAGACGCCTGGTCTAATCTCTGCCTCCGCTTTTCACGAGCTTGCCTCGAAAAAGGGAAGGCCTGTACGCTCGTTCGGCCTTCGTCCCGAAATGACGATGACCTAGAAGCGAAAGGGAGAAAAAATCGGACGGAGAAACGGCGGGATGCAGCGAGAGAGAAAGATAGATAGATAAAGAGAGGGAGAGGGGAGAGGAAGAGAAGTTTGCGCGTACGTTTTTTGGTGTCCTCTCGAGACGGCGGCCGCGATCTCTCGATACGAGAGAGCCAGCCTCCTTTCGTGGCTCACTCGAGTACTATTTGTCGGGCTCTTAGAATACGTATATATCGGTCTCTCCGGCAAAGCGATGACCTAAAGTTTTGAGCAAACACGACACCCGCCTCGACGACAATCGCCGCGAGATCTTCGTTTCGCCGCGCTGCCGCTTGCTGCGTCCCCGATATAGGGATCCGTCAAGAGGAGAGCCTAATCGAGCGCCGCGATTTCCTCACAGGATGGGGCTTGAGTTATTCGGGTAGAAACAGGTGTACGTAAATTTGGCAGCTACTTTACTAGTCGACTTGTAAAGGTTGTGTCTCTTGTCAGTGATTGATACTTATATTTATCACATAGAACGATTAAATAAAAGTACGAAACAAATTATCAAAATTTGCTTAAAACGACATGTAAAGCTAATATGAAAATCTAACTTTTAAAAGATTTATTGCTAGATCAGTATAACAAAAAATTTACATTATTTTATGGAGTAAATTTAATGATCAATTTAATACAGTCTACTTGCCTCACAAATATTATTTAAAAAAAAATTACAAAAAGTTTCTATCATCAATTGTTTCACGTCGTGATAATTATGAAAATCTATGTGGGTAATTAAAATTCCTCCTTAGAAATAAAATAATTTCATGTTATTTTTTGATCATATCAATTCAATCCTTCAAGTACGCATCTTTTTGTCATAAAAAAGAGTAATTATGGAGATAGTTTATTGACACAATAATTCATATAGTAATTTTTTGTATTTTTCATTGTGCGTTCTTATTTTTTAAACATAAACGTCACAAAGACACGAAGCAAATTTTGCGAATCACAATTTCTTCGTAGGTTACGACTAGATTAAGTCAGCAACTTGAACAACCTGTTGAAAACAAAAGAAAAGCACAGAGGACGGATCGACCGTTCGTTCTAAGTCATCCTACAAATTACCATAGGCTCAAACTCCTGCGCGCTTGTCAGGATTCGCCAGTCTCTCTCTCTTTCTCTCTCCTTCTCTTTCTCTCGTGATCTCTATCTCTGCCGTTTCTTTTGTTTCCCTCGTTAACGAGGGATGCACCGTCGAATAGAAGTTTTCTCCGCGGAAATCGAGGTGAGTGGCTCAGCGGTGGTGATCGGTCGAAGAGGAGAGCGATGAAAGGGGTGGTGCAGACGGTCGTCGAGGGGGTTGCAGCAGCGTCTGTGGTAGCGGAATTAGTATTCAGGGGCGTATCCGCGAGCGTTTATTTTACAAAGACGGGCAAATAGAACTCCAGCCGTTCCACCCCCTTCGCAGGGAGATTCCGGGGATGGTGGCTTAAGAAGGGGCGACGCGACGGGGGACAGATGGGTCGGAAAGGAAGACCTCGTGCCCTCACGTGCGCGGCACATTGGCGAGGACGCTTCTCCTCCGACGACGGCGACATCGTCGTCGTAGTGCGTCGAATGGCGGCATCGGGGTTCAAGTAGTGTAATGGGCATGTCGTCAAACTGTTGGGACGCCTAACCGATGCCGACCGACGCGGCGCGACGCGACGCGACCCAAGCCTCGGGCGGCGTCGTCCTCGTTGTCGCAGCTATTTCGCCGTTAAAGGGCAAGGACGAGACGCGCCGAAAGCGAGAGGGCGGTTAGGGCAAGGAGAAATGCGCGCGACAGAGAGAGAGAGGGTAAGAGTGAAAGGAGAGACGTCGAGGGCAAACTACAGCCGCCATCTTGCACGTGAACAGAATTCCTGAGCGGATATCAAGACGACCAGAGAGACAGAAAGAGGGAAAGAGAAAAGCACCCTCTGTGTTCCTCTTCCCTTTCTTTTTTCTTCTCTTCATCGACTCTTACTACTTTATTTTATCGTAGAAAATAACAAAGTTAACATCTTCCACGGATTTTGATATTACTATAGTTTGAAATTTTTCGAGATATACTCTTTTCGTGAGTGGCGTTAAGAAAGAAAGAATTTAAAGTATCTTAAATTCAGTCTCTGATTATTTTTTTACTTCTTTATAATTTCTTCCCATCTCTCGGAAATATAAATAAAATGAAAAATGACAAAGAGGGGAGAAAGAAACAACTGCATTTCCTTTATCTTTTATTATCTTTTCTTATTTTTTATAAACTCATGCGACAGATTTACATTGGTGCCTATTACGTCTTAGTTCGTTGATCAATTGATAATCGATAATTGATAGCTGATTAACTGATGATTGATAGACTTCAATAATCCGGTGAAACCTGCCAAAATATTTAAATAGGCGCAAAATATTTAATAGAAAGTTTTCAATTAATTTTTTAATTTTCCGATTTACTTGTGATACAAGATGTAACAATAAGTCTACGAGTACAGAGGAGTGTGAAAGAAAGAGAGGGAGAGAGAGTGAGAGAGAGAGGGAGGGGAGGAGAGAGAGAGAGGGAGAGAGAGAGAGAGAGACAAAGAGAATGCTTTTCCAAAGAAAGAAAACTCAGGTATTCTCGCACATTACCACGAACACATGAGCTTGCACCCAAGAAATGCGACGTGTGTAAATCTTGTTTTCAAGATCGAGGAAGGGAAGAAAAGGAAAGAAATAACACTTCACGATAACCACCGCCGTCTGTGTCCTTACGTACCGATGTCGATTAGCATTGGGCACACGTAGGTTCTCCCTAAACACTATACCCTATTTAGGCTAACTTGGTAATCACCGAGGGGCTGCTAATCGCCAGGGGGTTGCCGTTTCCTCCCGCGTACCAGCCTGCGGGTAATTACAGGCCCGGTGACGTTGAATAAAGTCATTAGATTTTTCGTCTCGCATGCGCCCGGACGGAGCGGCACAAGGACGCGAGGGGATAACACGTAGTACACCCCGCGTACGTTTGTATTAATTATCGTCAACGAGAAGAACGGGACGCACACGCGCGCGAGTGTCGCGGCGATTGAGACACTTGACGAGGCGCGTCGCATCTGCGGCAGGTGCGACGGAGCTTCGTGCTCGCCGTGACGTTGACAATTCCGCAGGAACAAAGGTTAAAAAGTGTTGATCATCTTCCACCCTTGGAAAGAGGAAGGAAATGGAAATACACGCCGGTAGAAATATTCGCGCGTCGCTCGTCGTCAATTAGCGGCTATTAGTCGGAGCTAATTATTTCGTTTATCGTGTACAAATCGAAGTATCTCGACGGGGGCTGGTTGCAGGCTCGCGAAGGACGATGCGATGCGGGGTCGAACGGAGCGACGTAATGCGCGTATTAGCAGGCTAAATGCTCGTTGTCGGGAACGACCCGAGGGTGCGGAGGGTGAAATTTTGCCGGCGGCGTGGCGACCGTCTTCCCGGGGGACACGCGGCCAGCACCTCGATCCAGACGATCGAGTTTCGTCGTAGCCGAGCCCGGCAGCAACTAACGTGCCCCTCGAGCTTCCATTACTAACCTCATAACCTTCGGCCAATGGAGAGACTACGAGTTTTAGTTTTTGCGCGCGATCTCGGGGAAGCTTTCGCGGCGTTTGAGGAAAACACGAAACACTGTGTCATTTGAAACTAATGACAAAGTGGCGAAGGAATCATGAGAACACCAGAGAGATTGCTAATTCTAATAAATGTGAGGTGTTGCAGTAAGTTTAAATTGTGAGGGTATTTGTAATACTCTGGGGCAATATTTTGAGAGGTAATAGAAAAAAGGGTGACAGAGGAAAAGAGAAAGACACGGCGAAATCGATGAAAGATGGCTAATTGGAGTCCGATAGCTCGATTGTCCCGACGAATATATTCATCTTTAATCGCACATCGCAACATTACCGTGAAAGTGAGCGAGAGTATCCAGTAACTGGAGGTGTCCAGTTTCGCTCTGCTTGCCCCTAATTACAACACTCGACCGTAATAAAATTCGCTGTTTATTTCAACTCGCCGTGTAACGCAAACGTCTCCTACATAATTTTGCAATCTTTATGCAACACATGGCAAGGAATCAATGGATGATCTCCTTCATTAACGTGTCCCATATCGCCGGTGGCAACGAGTGCGCGGATCGCCTCGGGTCTCTCGGTAGTGTAAAATGTTTTCGGTGCAAAGGAAGTCGGACGGACGGCCGGATGGACGGACAGACGGTCGCGCGGATGGGTTTTCAGAAACGTCGTCGATGTTTGCCGCGGCCAAAGTGGTCTCGAGTGCGCGTCCATTAGCCGGGCACGCGGTTACGCGCTCTCGGTCGTCCGTCCGTCCGCTCGCTCGCTCGCACGTGGAAAAGTATACGCCGACGGGAGAGCGTGTGCGCGGTTGCGTGTGTAAAGAAATACCGTCGAAGACACCTCGATCGCACGGCTACCGGGAGCCGCACGGCAAACACCGCCGAAGATAGAGGCATACAGAGGCCGACGCGTACATATTGTATAAGTAGCGTTCCTTGCCCTTTTTGCTCGCTTTTCGAAACGTCTCGAGGGGAGAAAGAGGGGAAGGAGGAGAGCACGCCGCGGGTACAGCGTCGCGAGTCACAAATTCTTTTTGATTACTCCCGAGAAACCGGCAGTTAGTAATAGGCTGCCGAGGAAGCCGAATAATTTGAAACTTTGAATTAAAATCTCTCGAAAGTTACCCAGAAAAAAAGAATATTCTTGTTTAGAAAATGTCTTTATTGATACTTTAAAATATGTTTGTTGACATTTTAAAAATAATGTTAAAATGAGATTATATATTGGCGTTGAATAAGATTGGCGTTTAATTAAGATAGATTAATCTTTAATCTAGACAAATATAGTCAAATTAACAATTAATTTTTTTATAGAATATTACAATATTAATATTCTTGGTTATTATTAGTCTACAATCAAGACAAATTATAACATATATTACAAATAATATTCTTGCTTATATATGAGAAAATGATTGTGTTAATTTGACTGTATTCGTCTTAATTGAAGACTGATTTGTCTTCGTCATATAATCTCATCTTTGTGAACGTCATATAATCTCATCTTAACATTAATCTTATTTTTGGTAAAAATAGTAACAATAAAGATATTCTTCAAATAAGAATATTCTTTTTCTCTGTGTACACTGCCACACTTCATCCTAATATCATTAAGATTCCTGAATGTTTGCTGCGAAACTCTTGATTGATGACGTCATATGCGAGAAAACACAATTTCTGCGCAATACATCCAAATAAATAAATGTAAAATCAACGTGACGTGAATCTTTTTTTCTAACTCACCTTTTCTCATAATATTGTCACTTTAATTGTATGGTTATTGATCGTTAGAGCGAAAGGAAAATGCTCGGACTATTTTACAGATCTGCTTGATCGCGAGTGATATTTTGTGGATACATCATTTTATTTCTACGCATTCTGCAGGAATTTTGAGCGTGATGTGTGCCTCCTCGCTTCTGACGTCGTAAATCAAGATGGCGTATGCCCAGAAACCTCAATTGTTGACGCTTTGACAGCCGCTGTCACGTATTCACGATTTTATTTTCCCATGAGTTGTTACTTTATCAAGCAACACTTATCGACGATAATGCACGGAGGAAAAAAAGATCGGTCGAATTAACGCGAAAACCGCACACAATTAAACGCGTTCCTTCTATATTCATTCCTGCACCCGTCCGTTCACCTGTGCACGCCCGTCGTCTACCGTCGTCGCTTGTCCGCGATGACTATTTCGAGTGTCCAGGGGCGACGACACGCCCAGGCACGTAAACGTCTTAATACACTGGGGTGTTTGCGGAAATTCGACATTCAGGCTGCGCGCATGGTCTCGGCCGTCGGAGGCCCGGAGACGACTCGCCCTCTCGAGACGGACCCTCCTCGCGCAGAGACACTTTGAATCCGACGGTGATGCTTCACGCACGGTCGAATGTCATTACGCGCGCCACGGCCACTCGACTTTGAATTTGTTTCCGATTTGTATTCGAGCCCGCCGTCACCACCACCACCACCACTACTACCGTCGCCGTCGCCGTCGTCGTCGTCGTCGTCGTCGTCGTCGTCGTCGTAATCGCCGCCACCACCACCACGGCTGTTGGAGCCTGAGTGTACTCCAGACTGGCCGCAGCGTGTCGTCGAGGGCACGGGAGCGACCGCATTCGATCACGCGCTCGGTTTCACCCTCAAGTACCCGTGCCTGAACGAGTGCCCTCGAGCATCCCGCGAGTATATACTTCATGGCGGTGGGCGATCGAGAAAATGGCGCGGATTTATTTAAGGATACTGTCACTACGTCTGTAGCACTTGGAGATATCTTTCCCTCTTTCTCTTGCCCTTCTCTTTCTTTCTTCTCTCTGACTTTTTCTCTTTCTTTCTCTCAAATTTTCTCATACTGTCACGTTCTCCTACTATTTCCTTTTTGCTCATCAAGTCGACCGCAAATCTTGGCGATTTCCTGATTTCTGATCGATTCCGCATTGTATTCATGGAACGAGACCCGAAATCCTGCTCGAGTCTCTCACGCTGGGACGAAACTGCCATCGCGGTATTTTCCGGCGTGAAAGTTTCAATGAATTCGTACCCGGCCACTCACTCCGCGTATAGAGGCTGTTGCCAAATATTTTCCGGTGACATCCGCATTATGAAACGACGCGGCGCGGCGCGATAGCGTTTTCGGTAGGCGTTCCGCTATTTTCTGGCAAATGCTGCGTACACGGAAAACGAGCCGCGCTTACGAGGACGAGAGAGGAGAGACAGAGAGAGAGAGAGAGAGAGAGAGAGAGAGAGAGAGAGAGAGAGAGAAGAGACAGGCTATGCGTTATTTATTTACAGCCTATCGGCGAATCGCGACGCGTCGGTCGGAGTCAATCAATGGTCGCGCGTGCAATTTGCAGACACGCGCGCGCGTACCTCTACCTATCTACTCACACACGCGGAAATTTTCATCGCGGCACGTGCGGCTACGACGGATGCACAGAAGGTTTTACAAATTCGCGGGGAGGCAGTGGAGAACGATAAGGGGAGGGCAGGGGGGTTACAGCGGGCGGCTTTTGCGCGGCCATTATCGGCTCCACGCTAATGCACGCGGACGTAACAGGATAATCCCCGAATTTCGAGTTGCCGCGATACATTCCGAACGTGTGTACTCTATACGCGGTGTCCATAGATTTTCCACCGATTGCAAAACACGCACACACACATGTACTCGAGCACGCGCGCGCGTTCGCAAACGTGTACACACAAGTGGAAGTAGGTTCTTGTAGGATTCCAATTTCAATCACGATCGTAGAAATATTTAGAGTCGAGGGATAGCAAAATTGTAGAAACAGAAACCCGCCGCCTGAAGAAACTCTCTCGAGTTTGGCTTGGCTAACGAATTTCTGCAGGAGTGCTGTAAGGGCAAAAAGTGTCATTTAATTGAGCCAAAATGAATAGACTTTCCGTGTATGTTACATTTCGTCATCGGTCGTCTCATGCATCGAGCGACCAGTCGATTTTCGCGCGGTTCCGCGCGATATTCCAATTTGTTAATCCATATTTATTAATCTCGGAGACCGTGGGGTCGTTTGGCCCGTCCAAGAATTGGGTCGAATTGCCAACTTTTGGACATTCCTCTTCGTTTTTTCGAGCCAAAACTGTCAACGTGGCGTTTCACGTGAGCGACTTTGCGGGGAAGAACTCGGGAGAACTATCGAGACCGAGCCGGTCGCGTTTTCGCAAAGCGTCGCCTTCTCAGATACGCGGCGATCGAATCGTCGGGGAGTCCCGAGGCGGTTTTCTTCCTTGCTGCCTGAGGAAGAACGTTCATTGCATTTACACGGTGCACTTATATCGTGCGCAACGCGGACTGGCAATCGTGAAACAGCACGCGCACACCGCGTTACATTACCTACGCGCGGTGGTCGCGGTGCCGCACGGTCGATTCCTGCACAGGGAAAATTTAATGCGGCACCATTATCATAAAATTATGGTAAGCCACGGCGTAATGATGGATTATGAAAATATATATATATATATATATATATATATATATATATATATCGACGCAATGAATTTGCGCGATACATGATGTTTATTATACACGCGGACTTTTCGTTCACGGCTTACGGGCGTTTTATTACTGGCGATCGGCCGGCTTTACTTTTTGCGCTCGAAACGTCGCAACAAACGAGTTGTTAATTGAAAGGCGCGCACGGTTTGGCCAAGGGTGAACGATCGCGGCGTGGTAACGTGTCGTTAGAGGTCCGATCATGCGTGACGACGACAACGATGACGACGACGAGGAGGCCGCGGGAACAACTTCGTGTGGTACCGGCGGGCCCGTTCGGCGGAATTAATAAAGTGGTTTTGTAACAATCGTGCGTCGTATTAGGTCTCGCACCTACGACGTGTTTTCGGATGCCGTTGTCGCCCGGCGTTCCGCGTATTTGCGTTTTGCTGCGAATAGAAATTGCAGAAGGGCCCGTACCGAGCAGCTGCGCGCGCCGCGGGGCGCGTTCGCGCGTACCCCGACTCGATTCTCTTTCCCTTCCTGTCTCTTTTGCTCCTTCTCTCTCTCTCTCTCTTTATCTATCTCTCTCTCTCTCTCTTTAGCCCGTCGAGAATCAACCGAACCCAGGCCCCGATTGTCCAGAGGTGCTCGAGCATCAGCGCGGAATCACTCTCGAGGAAAAATAATTGCGCGCAGCGAATTGTGAGTGGTGTTGTGTTGCAAGCACGCGTGACCTGCGCGCGGGTGCATTCAATTAACAATATTGTGACTTAATGTTTAGTCGGTGCGCTTGAGCGAATGCGTCGTTGCGCACCGAGAATGGTGCTTCGGAGGTTTTTCTTTTCCCAAGGCAGACTCTACAGTTACATTTTATCGTCGTTAGGACCCAAAGATGACTCGAATAATCGCGCTTTGGTCGTTTCCCACGGAAATAATAACGATTATTACAATAATGGAGAGTATTTGAATTTCTTTTTATTAACACGTTACCTACTATCTATCACCGGTGTGAATATTCTTTATTACACTTAAATCACTCAAAAGCCAAAG
This sequence comes from Odontomachus brunneus, assembly GCF_010583005.1. Lineage (NCBI taxonomy): Eukaryota > Metazoa > Arthropoda > Insecta > Hymenoptera > Formicidae > Odontomachus > Odontomachus brunneus. The sequence goes on from NW_022639564.1 coordinate 541,757, forward strand.
TGTATCACCGGCACATTCAAGCCATGTGAAGTAAACGCAAAATAATTTCCACTTTATTTGCTAAACATCATTTTGATTCGTAATTTCTCTGAGAAAAGATAAAATTTTTTCAAATCTGACTGTAACATTAAGTGTCTTCCAGATGCATTAGATGCAAATTTCAAAAGACTTTCAAGGACTTTTTCAAAATTATATATGCGAAGCACGTTAAAAACAAAACAAAATACATCAGTTTGCAATTAGCATAAGTGATTTGACAAATTTTAAATCAAAATTTTCATTAATATACGTTCAATACATAAAATAAACGTGTTACCGTTAAGATTAATGATCATTTGGAGACTCTTAGATTTTTTATGGCGTAAGGCATTAGCAAACCTAAGAGAGCCGAGGTTGATCATCGTGGGTGCAGTTTTTATTATTATTAATTATTATTTAATCTAAATATTTTTTTTCCATTTTCCACTTTCTTTGATATTGATATTGATATAATCCTCCATCTTTTACTATCAGTTATCGCATTACTAGATGAAACTTTCTTGATTATAATAAAAATTACACTCGCAAACGCTTCAACTGTGTTGGCTCTCATAGATTCGTTTCACCATGTTCTCAGGATTCAAAATTCTTTTGTGTTTACACGATCAGATAAATTTCTTTTTTGACCAGAAGAGGAACTTTCAGCTGGGCAACGTTGAAATGTGTTAAAACCATCGCGGTCGACCACCTTTAAAGCCCGGACCGAATTTCACTTTCAACCTTGCGCTTACGAGCACGTCGGCGAAACGATAACGGAAGTCCTCATGCGGGTAAAGTGGGAAGCGTGCGGCCATCGGGGTCCTCGAGATCGGCCCAATTTCATGCGGAGGATCGCGTCAATAGGACGACGCGACCGGCCGGCAACGGATCTATTTGTCGATCCTGGTGCTCGAGAGAGAGAGAGAAAGAGTGAGGATCCTAAAAATACATCGGCGCGACAATGGACGTCGCGTAAATGGATTATTAGGCATTAAGAATCGTCACACCTGAGCTCGTACGGAATCGCGCGAGAGAGCGTCCTTACGGGGACGCGTCTCCTGCGGGACCTTCGTCACGACCGGCGGGGCACGGACGAAGGGCGATCCTATTCTCGACGCGTCTCGCGGCCCCGGAACGCACTCGAAAGACCCGGCTAATATTTTACCTGCCCGCTCCGCGCCAGCGGTAACCGCACACAAATGTGTTGACCGAGGCTCCCGTCGCGGAATCTCGCCGTTGGGAGTCCCGTACACGCGGTGTATTTGCGCAATGATCGCACCTAACCGTGTCCTCGAGCGGCCACCTTCGACCTTTGAGAGAATCGTTAAAATATGGCGCAACTATGGCATTCCCCATGCCCGTGCGAGCGATACGATTCGCACGTGACGCGTGATCGCCGCCCGCAGAAATTCTCCCGACTGGCTTCCCGTCTCGCTTTCGCGAGACTCGTTTCTCAGACAGATTGGTCTAAGTGGTGATAAATAAGAGTAATAATAAACAAGTAAATTCGCTCTGCTGCTCGGTTATTACACGCTATTAGGTACGATTTTATCGGATAAAATAACGCGAGTCGTCACTTACGCGCTATTAAGTCACAACAAATTGACACAGACCGTATATGAGGTTTGTTTGCATTTTTCGTTATACATATGCGGGAAAGGATCGGCAGAAGAAGTTAAAGATGTAGCAGCTGAGATATTTCTTTGGAGCAGGTGTAGTTAGTAGGAAGGAAAGTTACAGCATTTTTATTTCAATGAATTTCAGAACGCATCGTATATCCAATAAGAAGGAATTAGCCTTTGAGAACTAGTCAGAAACAAGTTCTTTTTTATTGGATATCTGCATTCTAAAATATATTGGATAAAAAGTGCCCAAACTTTGCTGCGGAGAAAGTGGCTGTCATTTTCTTAATTATTTGCCCTCTTCCAATTTTAGCTTATTAATGTTCATCTTGCAATGATTGCATTAAATGTATATAATTTGTAATAGCTAAATTTGAGTATTGGTAATGAACGATTAGCTTTCCCCGCAAGTTTAAATTAGTTACTAAGATTTAGTTGTTAGCATTCTAAGGCTTCTTATTAAACAATTATTACTTGAAATTTGTCTTAAGTCAGATAGTCAGATTAAAGTATTTAAATATGAATTTTCCAATTCAAACAAGAGAGAGAGAGAAAGAGAGTAAAATACTGCAAAAGAAAAAGAAAACGCATTGTTCATGTAATTGTTTTTCCTTCTTCATTCCCCTCACCAACTGGATAATTAAACAAGCATCTTACTCTTTATTACTCTCTCTCTCTCTCTCTCTCTCTCTCTCTCTCTCTCTCTGTCTTAATGTTGACTCCAACTCCTTTCAAAGGGAATGTGCAATCTATCTCTACAAATATCATGTATATCATATGATTCCACTAAAAACCTCAGATCTAACCTTGATCAGAGTATCTCACACGAGAATATGCTCGCCGCACTGATCACAAGAACCAGCTCGAGGAGCATACTCGGTGCCGCCACGAAGTCGATCCTAATCCTCGCGCAGCCGTAAATCTATTCGGCGTGTAACAAGCCCGTGTACGGGTTTACGAGTTAACGAGATCACCGTTCGATTCTCTCCGGCGATTCTGTGTCCCTATAGCTACCATGGAGCAACGACAGCAGCAGCAGAAGCAGGCACGCATTCGGTGTACGTGTCGCTGCGACTTACGCGATGCACGCACATGCATCCACAGCCACGTACACGCGTATGTACACGCGTCCTGCACTCGGCCGCGAGTGCATACAGCCAGTTATATATGCACGACGTGTCGCAACGCAGTCGCAAACACGCCGGCTCCGCCGTGTCCGATCCGGCAATCTGCTCTAAATACGTCCGGCACGATGCTCCACGCAGTGGGTGAGCTATAATGTCGTGGAGGGGCCTGCCTCTGCTGCTGTTGCCGATGACGCGGATGCTGCTGTTGCCACTGTCGCTGACCTGACCGGCAACGTATCGCTGGGAAGATCTCGCGGGATCGAGAATACTCGATCCCGTGAGCGACGTGAAAATAGAACGAAGCTGGCAGATCGCTTCCTGTTTTGAATATCTGCCGAGCTCCGCCGACGCTTCCCGCCCTCTTCCTCCACACACATGTGCACACACGCATATATGCCGGGACGCCTCGTCATTATTTGTTAAATATTCGAAAACTCCGGCGGACAGCGCGGCCGCCTAGTTTGGAATAACAAGCCGGGACGGAGTTTGCATAGACTGCACAAGACGACGAGCGAGCGGGTGTGAATGCCGTCGACTGTTTTTCCAACACCCTCGCCGCCACTTCGTGGGAAAGCCGATCTAATGCGGGATCCTGAAAACTCTAAACACACGTATCCGTGAACGCAAAGATTTGAGCGCAAAAACTCGCTGGACACCGTCGGCAAACATAAACAGAGCTTCTCCACTGTGATAACACGCGCAGAAATGATGGAAACTCTTGTCTCATTTGTCTCGACGTTTGTTGTTAAAAATACGTAAAGGAAAATTTTCTTCAAGGGGACATTTGTTTGTATAATAAACTGGAAAAGGACTGTGCTATCCGGCTAGAATATATCCATATCGTTCGAAATTTTGTGAGAATATACGAGAAACTGTTTCTATAAATTCTTTTGAGTGAAACTGTTTCTATAAATTCTTTTGAAATTCAGAAAATAGAGTGACAGCTGAGTCATTTAAATTCAAGTGGCTTTTTATTAATAATAGCAATAGTAATAATATATAATACAGTACAAATAAAGAAAAGAAAAGAAGTAATATTACTACAAAGTACGCAATAATGTTACCAAAAAGCGAGGTAGTGAAACGACAGCAATAAAGCTGCTAATACTACTTTATTTGAAAATATATAATACACTCATAATCATAAAATAATTTGACTCTAAATCGTTGAGTGAATATCTTCATTTAAATTTTAAGAATGAATCTGATGTTCTCCACCCTCGCAGAAATATATTCTGTATTCACTTTAATCGATAGAAACATTCCCTTCATCGTATGAATTAAGAATCCATCTCTAAGTGAATGAAACACTCGCATTCTTGTAATAATCTTTGAATGAAACACTCGCATTCTTGTAATTCCAAATAGCAATATTTTCCTTATCATTTCGCGTAAATTCCCACTCGTCTCGAATGAGATTTCACTCCAAGAAATGTAAAAACTACGCATAGTCTGTTCTTTATATTCTCTCGAAAAGCTCAAAAAGATAAAATTGATCATTGCAATATTAATTTGATACGAATTCAATGGCGCGACACAATATGGTACATTGTTTAACGGAAAATTAATAATATGATACACACAACAAATATACAAATACCGTAAATATCTGATCAGATCAAACGAATCTAAAGTTCGAGAATTACCCGGTAATTACTTTATCTTCAATGTTCGGAGAGAAGACTTATAAATATGTGAGTAAACGATAGTAATGTTGGCACAGCATAGCGCTCGCTGCGAGGCAGGTAGCCTTCTTAAATCAGGCACTGCTATGGCTCCGGTGTTTGTGTCGTTTACTTTGTCGCAAGCAATATTTAACAAATTGCTTTCGTTCCTCCTCGTCGGGCTTCCCATCGTCGTCGTTGTCGTCGTCGTCGTCGTAGTCGTAGCCGTCGTCGTTGAACGCGTTCTCCGGCGAGGATTTGTAGTTGCTCGCTTAGCGATCGCCTGCGAGGCTTCATTTGATGAATCGAGAGACAATGGGACGCCACGAAATGCTCGTCGATAAATACACACCGACAGGATTGTGTAGCTAAATCCTGTGCTCGACGTTTCACCGTCGGCTTATAATATCGGATATGCAACTAATTCGACGTATCATTAATGAAAATTTCGTGTAGTTACAAATGGAACCGTTGCGTTTGTCGAGACTGCGATTAATGAATGTTATTTAGGAATCAATCGAGATTTTAATTTTCAAGCATTTCACGCTGCATTGCTTTTTGTTGTATCGCCATTCGCGCGGCAGCAGAGATGAATATAAGCACAGCTAATTGATTTACTAGTTTTTTCTACTTTTTTTCTTGAACTTTCTTGAAGTGGAATCTCACTCGAAATGAGTGAAGCGTGGCACTATTTTTACTTGAGCTAGTAATGAAAATATCGTCACTCAAAATTGCAAGAGCAAATGCTTCACTCAAGCTTAGAATGGATTCTGGATTCATAAGTAAATATTTTAATCAATTGGAGTGAATATATTGTTGCAACGATGGGGAGTACATCAGATTCACCTTCTAATATCGATTTGTGTAAAAATATTCATTGGATGATTTAGAGTGGAGAATTCATTCCAGACACGGAGAGAATATTAGTTTTTTCTTTTTTATAAGAATTCTTTTCAATTTTACTATGTAGTAATGCAGGAAGGTCTTTATCTAATTTGTTAAGGAACAGTAAATTTCGCTAAACTTTTTAATAGCACATTCTACAATTTCTAAGATATAAGTAGCATACATATGAAATGAAAGAATAATAAATTATTGCAAAATATTGCGTGTAATCTATTCCTTGATTAAAATTCTATAGTATATTTTACTATAAAATTTTCTTCGTATACACGGATAGAATATTAGTGTTCCTTTTTTTATATAAATTCTTCTTAATTTTGTTATGTTTCTAGTAGTATGGGAATAGACTGCTAATAATATCTATTTTGCTAAGGAGTAGTAAATTCCGCTGAAAACATAGCAAATTTTTAACAGCTCATTTCAATTTTTAAAATATAAATATGAAATACAAGGATAATAAATTATTGCAGAATGCTTATCTATTCTTTACTTACTAAATTGTATGGTAATTTTCACTATGAATTCGAATTAGAATGAGTTGGTGGTCACTTTGCGTTTCGAATCACTTCGTGAAATTTGGAAAGTGCGCTTGTTCGTCTCCGTCATGAGATACGAGGCCAGTTGAACTCACATCGACGCGACGATACGATCTTGACTCTTATTTAACCTATGAACAAAACACTCTGAGAGTGTTTGAGGGAAACAAGGAGATTATCTGCAGGGGACCACGGGTTTATCTTACGGACACACAGGCAGCGGCCTGCGTGCGAGTGTGCGAACCATTGAAGCGGATTTGCCGGCGAAATTATTTGCGATAAACAATTCGGGCCGGTATCATCCACTCACATCTCATTCAGCTCGAACCTGATGCCACGGTCTTTTTCGCCGGCCATGAATTGTCGTCGTCGAGGCTGCTAAAATCTCGAATAAGCGAACAAGGTACGATCTCCCGAAAGCGAAAAGGAAAGCGACTGTCATGAGGCAACAGACAATGAAGAAAAGCGGAGCGATTTAAGGAATTCGGCGCGAGGCTCTCTGAATGTCCAAGTATAAGCGCATTAACCCCTGCGCGTTCTTAATCCTAAAACCCAAGATGTATTTTCCAAGGTGCTAATCCCCTGTTTTCGTCATCCCCTTACAATTCCATCGTTTACACTTCATGTGTCTCGGGATCCGCACATATTTGCGTGACTCTCCCTATTTGTTGTCGCCCGTTCTCCTCCGTTTCATACACAATTCATACCTCGGAGAGATTGCGTTAAAAAAAATGAGCAGAATCGTGTTAATATGTATCGCGAGACGTTTCGAGTATGCACGATTCTAAATCGGGGCGATCATGCTTTTTTTTTTTAAATCGAGGTTACTCCTCGCGCTCGTTACGTGGAACGTCGTCGTCGCGTTACCCGGCGGTTATCGCCGGCAGACACACGCGTTGCGACGATTGTTAGCTGCGGTATTGCTTAAACGTGCCGTCATCGACCGGGACTACATTCGACACATCGCTACTCGCCGCCTGTCATCCTTGTATGCTAATGTTTTGCACAGAGTCCTTAGCCCCCGCGCGGGCGTCCCGTTCGCGATAGCCTCGTATCTACCGCACCGTTGTGCGAAACGCGCAATCCGCCGGCGATCGCGAGCATACTTAACGAGCTGAGTGGAAATGATTGTACAGAAAAGTACGAGAGTCTATCGCACGAATCTGTATCGCCGCTTGTCACTCATCGCGGAGCTGGGAACTCTCTACCTGGTTCTCCCCCTTCGCGTAAAGCACAGCCGATCTGCCAGTGCGAATCACTCGCGAAAAGATCTCCACGGATAACGTTCGCAGTTGTGATGATACGCGGTACCTAACGCGATTATAATAGTGGAGTATCATTATACCGACAAATTCGTTTAGTATACAGAAAAAAAGAATATTTTGGAGAATACTTTTATTGTTGATATTTTAAAAATAAAATTGATGTTAAAATGAGATTATATAGCATTGAATAAAGATAAATTAGTCTTCAATCAAGACGAATATAGTCAAACTAACACAATCATATATATAAACAAGAATATCAATATTAGTTATATATGAGAAAATGATTATCTTAATTTTACTATATTTGCGTTTTGATTTAAGATCAATTTATCTTTGTTTAACGCCATATAATCATATTTTAGTATTAATCCTATTTGTAAAATGTTAACAATAAAGATATTCTCTAAATAAAATATTCTTTTTTCCTATGTAGGTTGGTGTAAAAAGTTTGTCAATTTTCTCGTAAATTATTGTAGAAAGCTTGAATATTGAAAAGAAAACGGAAAGTCTTCGTGTTAAATTTTTAAACAGTAGTGTCAGTACCGACTTGGTGTCGTTCATTTTATTCATAAAAATTATTAATCCTTCGAAATTACATAATCGCATTTTGTATTTTGTTGGACAAATACGATAAGCCCTTCGTGTTAATCTGATATTTATTTATTCATTTATTAACGAGAAATATCTTCAACAAAGAAAATGCACTTTGTTAGAAAGGGAAAGAAAAGTAAAAAACAAAATAAAAATTATAATACTTCAACTTTACATACGTAATAGGTTTAATATTTACTAAAAATGTTTTCATCATATGCACTGTGTCCCATATTTTCACATTATGGCTTGATCAATCGAGGAAATAACAGCGATATTACTCAAACAGAATGACATTTATGCAACATCAAACATATAATTATATATAAAGGAAAAAGTAATCTATAAGATATCGTTGCTATTTTTCCTCTTGACTAATGATAAACAGTTATGGTGCACGAATATGTAGGCATGTGATTGAAGGATTCCAATGATCTCAACAAATGTTGTAGCTATTATAGCGGTCTATACTCATGAGAAACTAGATCATACCGAGCGATAAAATGCAATCGCGCATTAATGCGAATTTTACGGAGCTCTGCGCTTAGACTCGCGAGTTTCCTGAGTCAGATGAAAAGTGTGATGTGATTTGTGTACGTGCACGTTTCGAGATGTGGTATCTCGTATGTATTTACCGGATTACGTATCAATACGGATTCTATATACAAAACAAACTTGCCTCGATTGGCGAGATATCACGCGCGTCTCATATTTTTTTTTTTTTCTTTATTTGCCTGCGCTTGTTGATTAACAGTCGGCTCTCTCAGGGAGGTAAATCAGAGGAATCTCACTCAGCTCGTTAATAGCGCGCACGTGCAATCACGAATAAATAGACGACGCGAAGAAAAATGCACTCGTACGGCGTCGCGACCGCGGGGAGATAATTTTTTTCGCGATCGATGCGACAGCTTGCGTGCAACAAACGTTCGTCTGGTTTGGCTCGTGTGTACATTAACTAATGGCCGAGTCCGGCTGTTTGTTATCACGACAAATAGATTTCTCAGGTACTCTCCGCGCGCGTCGCTTAACGGGCCGCGCAGATACGCGCGGAATGTTTCTGTCAACTTGGACTTTTCGAGCGGACAGCACGAATAGCGGATCTACAGCTTGCAGGAAGCATGATCGTCGATTACCGGGGCGGTAATCATCGACGATGATAGCCTCGAGCGAAAATAGAATATTCGACGGAGAGATCTTTTCGGGGACGAGAAGACAATATAGAGGAAGGCGAGAAAGAGAGAAAGAGAGATCAATCAGCGTAGAGATCGCATGTCATGGGAACAGAAACTTTATTAAAGTTCAGTTGCGTCGAGACAATAACAGGTCGCCGGCGTACGCTTACGAGGTAACTGTTAAAAAATGGTCTTGCGTTTCTCGGTGTTACGCCGACAAGGCGATCGATTCTCCCGATCGCTTCCGGACGTTGTCTGATTTATATATATATATATATACGCAGGTACGTATACATCGATACATATACATACATACAGAAGGAGACAAGGAGCGGGGACGATGCTCAGGGGAACGGGGGCGGATGGGACCAGGGCGTACTCGGGTTTGTACAGAATATACCTTCGTGTTCGTCTCTACCGACGTGTTGGTGGATTATACAGCGGGGAGGGATATCTCGCTACCTTAGGTACCTTAAACGACTTTTATATTACACTTTGAACAGCCGAGATCGCAATCAGTCATGACGTAATGCCCCGCGTGCAACGCATCTTCCTACGCGCCACCGTGCCCCGACACGGCGACGTACGGGGCCCACGTTTCTCGCGTGATTCTCGTATTTACAAAGATCCCTAAATCCGCCGGTAGAATCCCAACGTCGCTATATACACGGCGTTACGCGCGTTATTCAACACACTGAGGAAAAAGTGCCCGCCACTTGTGACTACTCTCTCAGGCGCAGGCGAATAATTGTAGTCGGGAAACCGATTTCTTGTAATAAGTGTCGCTGATAGTGTAACGCTACTATAGACAGTAATATCACTATAGTGTTACTAATGAAACAATTACAAAATATTATGCGTATATAATTGCATATAACTATATAGTATAAATATGCACAATACGATACAGCAATATGAAATAATTATATGCAAATTGTTTGTCACTAAGATAGTTTCTCGTTCAGACACCAAAAGGTATGTTCGGCGCCGAAAACGACCGCGTTGTGTTGGGATCAACAATTTTCTCTTAAATCGAGATTAAATTAAGACTTTCTTTTTAGATCTTTAAGGTGAAATTTTTTCCCTCAGTGTGGGATCGAGGGGGAGTTTCGCGTCAAGATTCTACCGTCGGACTCCGGTCTATATACATACTCTTTTCTTAGACATCTATCTATATAGTACACGTAGTAAATTCGCCGCGCGTAGCCTGAGCTCGCGCGCTCAAATCGCCAAATTCGACTGATCAGACTCAAGTGATCTCCGACGTTCGGAGAGAAGTGGGTCGGTCGTGTGCGTCGAAGAGGAAGCCAGCCCTTGTCCGCGCGTAACGATCCCGTTTATTAAATCGGGTGAAGAACGAGGTGGTATTCGCGAGCATTGCAGAAATGGCGAAGAATCGGAATTTAGAAGCACACGTTCGGCAAAGATTGCAACGTTTCCGGGAGTCCGTATGGCGTCTCTCGAGAAACCAGGTTGTCTGCTCGCTTCTCGATCCGTATTCCGTTCGTACATTCCGTTCGTACATTCAACGCTAAATGGAGCCGCCTAATTCTTGAGCTCAGATAACGCGTCATACGTGACTTCTGTGCGAGACAAATAAAGCTTAGAATCAATTGAATGCGTGACCTTTCAACTCGAGCGGACCAACGATTCGTTGGAAATTGCAAATCGACGAACAGAAACATGGAATCCGATTTCGTAGCGTACACGGAGAAACAGAGTTGGCTGCAGCAGCAAAAATCTATGTATGGCAGCGAAATCTCGTTGTAACATATAGATACCTAAAAGTACAGTAGGAATGTATTCAGCTATGAAACCGATGCAGCAACAACGGCAGCGAAAGTTTTAATTATAGTAGCAAATGTCCAGTTACAGCAGCAGATTTATTTTCAGCAAACCATGATTAGCTGCGGCGGTGAAATCTTTTTTTCCGTGTAAAAGTCCCATGATACAACAATCTTTTCCGATGGTATCTCTAACGCTAGAAACGATAGAAAAATATCCTCCCTTCCTCCTTTCCTGATGAATCTCAACGAAACGATTGGACTAGAAGCTCATGTCACCGCGCGGAGTTTCCGTCGCCGGCGACGTGAAAATGCACACCAGTCGTCGAACGCAAACGGGACATGCGATGGAACGCGACTTCTGTGACATTGGGAACATAATCGGCGACATAATCGATCTACTTCTCGCGTGGTCCGACTTCGGTCCGAAGATTTTTCGCCGGGTCCGTACCGGAAATCACTCGCGCGAACGCCGCGAATCGCTACGAGCATGCGAATCTTCAAGAGACGCTTGAAGAATCTCTTTTACGAACGCTCTTGCCGGTCTCTCGTGTGATCTCGACTCGGTCGCCATGTTCTCCTTCCTCGAAGTGCCCGATTCGCCGGAAACGTCTCGTGTTTCCGAACGCCCGTTTCTTTCTGTCGAGGATTGCAGCTCCAATGGTGGAACGCGTCGAGAGGAATGCATGGTTCAATCAGACGATTAGACCACAAAGTTTCCTCGTTCGGTGAAAAACCGGGCGTCCGGAGACGCGTACGTTCGGAACTCCCGAAATTGCGCGCGAAGAACAAAGACGAGGGCAAAGAGCGTGGACACATGAGACAACACGAGCAGCTACCTGCGAACCGACTCGCTCTCGCTGGCCCGGACTCGTCATTAGACGCTGGAGCCACCGCCGGAATTGGCCGGTATGTAGTAGTTCCTCACGTGCAGATGATTGTGAAGGTGTACGGCCGACAGTTGTTGCTGCTGCGGTTGCTGCTGCTGGCCGCCGCTCTGTACACTCTGATGGTTCCAATGGCCAGCCGGTGACAAGATCTTCGAGTCCGGGCTGGCCGACGGCGGCGTGCCCGGCGATGGTAACGCGTTCGCGTCGGCGACCACGTCGACGTCGACGTCCTCTTCGTCCTGATCGGGCTCCGGTAAGTCGTGCAGCTCGTCTTCGCTACAGCTGAAACGCCGCGACTTGGTCGAATCGGACTCCACGATCTGGTGCTGTTGGTCGTCCGGTGCTAGCAGGGAAGCCACGTCGAACTGCCGTTTTCTCGACGGCTGGAAAGACGACTGTCGCAGCGATTGGCTCTGAAAGGAGTGTTGTTGTTGTTGCTGCTGCTGTTGCTGCTGCTGCTGCTGGTGATGATGATGATGCGGCGTCCACAAGCCGGATATGGGCTGCGAGGCTACCGGGGGTCCAAGGGCAGTCGGGGGTGGCGGGGTGGCCGGTAAGGGCGGCGGACTGGGACTGTCCGGTTCCTCGTCCACCGCCAGACCCATGTGCCTGCGTACTTTCCGCTGTGCCTTGCGCCGCCGGAAATCACCGCGGCGGAAATCCTCAAGATTCGCCGGATGGATCGCCCAATAATGACCCTTGCCGTTGGCACTTCTTCCGGACTTGACGAAACAGTCGTTCAACGACAGATTGTGCCGGATGGAGTTACGCCAGCCGGGTCCACGGGTGCGGAAATACGGATAGTGCTCGAGTATGTGCTGGTAGATGTCGGAAAGCACGAGCTTTTTCTCGGGCGATGACAGTATCGCCATCGCGATCAAACCAATGTAGCTGTGCTGCGGCTTGGGTTCCTCCGGTATTCGCTGGTGATGGGGATGCAGCAATGCCATCGACAACGCCAAGCGACCAGGGTATCCGGCGGCAGCGGCGGCCGCGGGATACAGCGGTAACGGCGCCGGGAAACCCGGACTCATACTTAAGGTTGGCGCACCTGACGGCGGGTGACCCACGCCAGGATGTTGCGGATGCAGCTGCTGAGCCAGTCGCAGCCGCTCCGCCATCGCGTAGTGATACAGTTGCAATCGATAGTGCTCGAGACCCGGCAGGAAACCGGCCATGGGGTTACCCAAACCAACGGCGAGCGGCTCCTTGGCCGGCGGCGGGCTTTCGTTGCTGCACATGGTCGCGGCCGATCAGACGGAGCGATCCTTTCCTAAGATCGACACCGTGCCGGTCCGTTCTTCGCGCGCAAAACGCGGACACAAGTCACCGATCGTCGCGATTGCGTCGTCGGTGAGGGATTCCTCGATTCGGGGTTACTACGTGATCATATGGGGCGATCGGCAGATCGGGGAACCAGGATCGAGTCGAGGCACTACGTCGGGTCGCGAAACACTGACTAACCCGCCGTTATAAGCCGCTATGTCGCGTTACCGGTAGCGAAACGCACGTAACACCCTGCGAGCGAAGCCCAGCGTGATGAATTAACGTCGCACCGGGGGTGGCGACGTCGCGGCGCCGATCACGGTGCTGCCTGTTTTCCAACAGTTTTCACCCTGTTTGTCACGATGCGCTCCGAGCGGCCGACTGGTCATGATTTACGATTTCTCGATGCGACCGCCTTGCCGACGGCTTTTGCCCCACTCGTGACGCGGGCGCGACGTCGGGTAACACCCACCACGCACTATAAACACGGCTCTAGAGAAGGGGACTCAGGTTATTCGAGCGCGAGCAAGAACACGCGGAACCCGGCGCAGCACCCGGCACGGGACCCGCTGCGGAAAAAGGAGCCCGAGAACCGGTACGTCGACCAATGGCAGCACGGAGGACGGTACGGTTACGCTACCCACCATCGGTCGCCACACCTACGACGTTGCCGATATTGATCCCGGACAGCCTAATCTAGCCACCGGGGGCGGTGGTGGAGATGGTGACGGCCCTGATGATGGTGCGGATGCCGCTGCCGCCACCGCCACTGTCGTCTCTTATCTACGTAGCCTAACATAGCTCGATATCATAGCCGATCCTGTGCCGGGGAGGCGAGACGATCGATGCGTGTTTCCCGTTTTCAGAGCGTACTGCACTGTGGGTTTCGGAAATGGCATTGCTCTCCTTCTCTGTCCCCCTTTATCTCCCTCTCACATTCTCTCTGCCTTTTCCTCTGTCTACCTGTACTCTCGCAATAACTCTCGGCTCTACGTGTATGTTTCTCTCTCTCTCTTTCTCTGTCGTCACAGCAGCTCGAGCACGAGGATCGGGAAGATCTTCTAAAAAATCGGGAATCTCATTTATTAGCTCGTCGTGAGAACTATGAAACATAACGAGCTTCGCCATCCCCGACGAGCGTTTTCGCTCGCAATTAGGTCTGCCTACGACCGATCTGAAAATCGGGACCCCCGGGTGGAGTCGACAAGACCGCGTGCGTCAAAGACGAGAGAAGATTGCAGGCAAGAAAGGAGGGGTCGGACGGAATCGCCGACCCCACCGTTCTCACATATCCGCTGTACCTTCTGCGCCCGTCGGAAAATCCTTTCGGCCCGAGCGCGGCGCGATTCGCGGACAAAGGGCCGCGAGGAGTACCCGGGGTACTCGGCGTGCATTTATATATACGTAGTCGCCGCCCCGCAACTATTTGTAAGCATCCGCCATGCTGGTTTCATATCTGCCGTTTCGGCTTGCACAAAAACACTATTTTCAATCGGGCCGCGTAGAGCTATATCGGAGGCTGAGAGGGAAAGGGTACCGCCGCAATAGCAGCAGCAGGAGCAATAGCAATATGGCGTTTATCTAACCGGAGGTATGCCAATGTGCGTTGCGCGCGATCGGCTCGGGTTCCAATTGTCGCGACTCGTTGCAAATAACAGCCCGTCGTTATCCCTTTTCCCCGTCTGTCCCGCGCACCCGTTCCCACTAACTACTCCTATCGTGGCTATTCGCGTCTCTGTCGTGTACGCCTGAGCCTCGTTGCAACGGAAATACAACAACGTTGACTGCGCGCATCAGCGCGGCACGGCGCACCATGAACATGCGAAAGCGAATGTGTAACTGTAAATGTTCCACTGTTGGAGTTACGTGTCACCCGGTAGATCCTGACTACGTGCAACGGCTGCAGATAGTGATACCACGTTGTCTCCCGGCGAATGCCACGAACTCTCCTTGTCGGCCATTCCGGCCGTGTGAGTTTTTTGCGTCGGGGGGTGTAACATTCATATTGCGGCTGTAACGCGACGGAAACGCGTGAGTTAATTGCGCCATTGTGCCAAAATGGAAAAATATTCTGCTAACTTTAGAGTGCTAATGCTAATAGGTGATCCGTTAACTGTCTATGTGGAATCATTTTGATTCGCTTAGTTGTTTCTTACTTGTATCGTGTCTTAATATTCTCAATCATTTTTCTTTACAGAAAGGAAATAAAGTTATATCAATTACAAACATTATTAAATCGCAGCAAGTTTTCTAGATACAAATATTCAAAATGCAGGTCAGAATGACCAACATTGGTAATCTAGAGCCAAATAACAATGTTTGTAACAACAGTGTATCGCGTATAGTTGTATAATCGAGAAAGCTCGTTTCACCTCAAGAAAAGAGAGAAATAAGCTTTTATTACGACTCGAATCTTAATGTTTTCTCCTCGTAGCTATATGCAACAGCAATTAGCTAGAATTATGACTGTCAAAGAGTGATGCCAGAAACAGGTCAAAAACCGCCTGTTTCGCCACCCTTGAAATCCGACTTGAATTTGGTACTAAACGATAGTTATATATAAGACATTAATCCTCTGAAAGTTTCAGTTTGAGCCCGCTCTTTATCTCCAAAATATGATGGTTCAAAGTTCGCATTGTGCATCAAATGCCTTATCCACTACTTCAATAAGATCTACATGCAAAAAATAAGGTGATGATATATGTCATGAAGAATAAGATCTTACATATATATCTACGCGTATGTGTGTGTGTGTATGAGCGCGTGTGGGTCATATTTTCTTAATCCGTTAATTCCCATAGGTAGCTCAGAATAGCTAATCAAGCATCCCAAATCGTGAAAGGCATGGGGATTCACGCTAATCAAGCACCATCTGAAATGGGTCAGAACAGTTGATAAAGACCTTGATGCACAATGCGAACTTTGATCCATCATATCTTGAAGATAAAGACTGGGCTCTAAAACTTTCAGAGGATCAATGTCTTATATATAACTATCGTTTAGCACCAATTCAAGTCGGATTTCAAGAGTGGCGACACAGGCGATTTTTGGCGTCACTCTTTGTCCGCTTTTGGACGGATTCGTATTTGCACTGTTACGAGTGCGAGAGAGAGAGTTAGAGAGAGAGAGGGAGAGAGAGAGAGCCTACGAAGAACATATTGAACGTAAGTACGGCTCTTAGAGCTACATTTAACGGCAAATTCGCGCGAATATCGCGTCGTGTAAAAAGATGCAATTTCCCGGCATAATTCACTTTGCGCGCTTTTTCGCGCCGCGATGGGACACCCGTGGATCTACGTGAAACCCCGGGACATTGCATTATCGGCAACAGTGAAAATCGCGGGTAGATAGGCGCGATAAGCGAGGCTTTTCAAAGGAAGCGGCCCTCTTCGAAATAATCGACGAGCGTATTTGCTCGCGCGAAACAGGATCTGAAACTCGTAACTATGGAATCTGGTCTGATCTGCCGTGGTTCAAGCAAAGAGAAACCGTAGAAGCCGAGACGAGAATAACGAGAGGAATGACAGCGCGAAGGTGTGATGAGCGGAGCAAAAGAGAGAGAGAGAGAATGAGAGAGAGAGAGGAGAAAGGGAGTAAGGTGCTCTCGAATTCGCGGGGCAAACTCGAGCATCGATAAGATCAATTTCTCCCGACGACGACGACCACGACCGCGCAAGAGAGTAAAGCCGACCGGAGGTGGTTACGCGAAACCAGACTCGCCGCCGCTGTCAAAACACAATAAAACGAGCGATCGAGAGAAGAATCGACGGTCGATTTCCAACGGTGGCCGCAACGAGCTCCGGGTCACGTCCGTCGTATGCGTGTGTGCGTGTGTGTATGTCCGTGCGTGAGCGCACACGGGGATGCGTCGATGATGTACAGATACAACCGAGGCATTGTGCGCGCGGCTCGCTCGCGTTAAAACGCGCTCTCCTCGTGTCGAATAATGGCGATAATTGTGACGAAATGGAGCGTCATTGTGGGAAAAAAGGTACAGCCCGGAACGCGGTCGAGGGTGGCGGCGCGGATAAGTGGCAGATGCATGGCGCTCCGTTGACAGCTTCTCCGATTTCCCGGCGCGTCCGCGTCCACGTCGTCTTCGCAGCTTTCTCGTAGCGCTGCCAGAAACACGAATTGCATCGAAGTCCCTTAAGACGCGCGTGTTTTCACTTCCGAAGATGCAATAAACCTTTCGACGGAGTTTTAACCAAAAACCGCGATCCTCGTGAATAAATCGATCGAGTCGCCGATTTGGAAGAGAGAATCTTTGTTTACGTGCATGGAGAGAATATTGCAGTAAAAATTACAATGCAATTTTAGCAGTCCGAAAATAGGCGTACTATTACGGAAATTATAATAAAACATAATAAAAATGACCATAAATGTAGTAAGAGTTATCATATTTATGGTCATTTTTATTATGTTTTATTATAATTTTCATAATGGTGCCAGTTTATTCCTGGACTACTAAAATTGCATTGTAATTTTTACTACAATATTCTTTCCGTGTGTGCAACTCGGTCTCGCGAAATTAAATTTTATTCGATCGTGTGTGTGCGCGTGTGTAGTGCAAAAGTTTTGTGTCGTGTTTGTCATGCGAATAAAATCGAAATGAAATCATCAAATTTTGAAAGATTAAAATTTTGCGAATAAAACTAAAAGTTAAATTAAAATTTGAATTTAATTAAAATTAAATTAGTAATGAACAATTTTACGGATGAAATGAGCCACATTGAATCGATATTTTTGTAGATATTTAACGAGGATTTCTCATTTTGATCGTAATAGCCAAACTTCCGATGAAAATTTAATAGAAAAATACCAAATTTTGCGCGGCAACCTAATAATCAGACTAAAATTAACACGTGCACGAACTGTGCCAGCCAAAGAACGCGGTTTTTACTAATCCTCGCGCGACGGCTCGGTCAATTTTTCGCTTCTGATATTAGAGAAGTGAAAACTATGCGAAAATTTAGTAACGCTAATCCCGGCTCGCCTAATTCCCCGTGTAATCCGTCGCCGCGGCGGAAACTCGCTGCAATTTCCCGTTGGTAAAGTTAATAAATGTCGCGGTGGAGCGACCAGCAAGTTCGAAGGCTGCTCGGAGTTTCGTGTTGGCGCACGGCACGGGGTATCCAACGGTTTTGATGCTTCGAAATACACTGCTAATCGGTTTTCAAACTCCTCCCGCTGTGTACACGCTCACGACGGGCGATCGAACAAATCAGACCTGCCGATATCTCGTGGGAATTCAATCTAACGCAAGACGCGTTAAACATACGGCCGCAACGCGCATACAAATTTCGCGATTCTCGGCGAGTGTACACCAGTCGTCATACGTGACCTGATGCTTATTCATTGTCATTATTAAAGCGCAGTTTATTCGGCGCTCTAGAAGTGACTTGAGTGCAATTTGATGTAAGTGCAATTTATTGCTCCCCAAATTTGTTGTGTGAAATTCCTTGAAGTGAAATCTCACACAGAACAAGAGTGAAAATTTACTTGAAGCAACAATGAAGATACTGCCACGGCCCCGCGATCGTAAGTGCGAATGTTTCACTCAAACTTAGAAGTGGACTCCTTATGAGTGAATGTTTCAGTCGATTACAATTAAATTCTTTCCGCGACAGTGGAACACATCAGATGTTCTCTTCAATTTCGAATAAACATATTTATTCGATGATTTAGAGTGGAAGACTCATTCTATATGAGTGAAAAATCATTTAAATTTGAGTAACTCGATGATTATTCTCCTTTCCGAACGTGGAATTTCAAAAATTTTTGAAGAATATTATTTATTTTTTATGATTCTCTGTCTTGAGAATTTTTGGCTTACTTTAACATTAAGTGTAACACTAAAAATTATATAAGTTATAGTGTTAAGATGCGTATGACATGAAAATCATATACAAAGTCTGTCGCCGACAAGATTAAACAACGTTGCATCTAGATCAGTAAATTGCACTTTGAGCAACATAGATGGATACTTTTTGACGCACTGGCGTTTTCGGCGTGCGACAAAAATGCGCTCGATATTCGCAAGGTATAAAAAGCAAAATTGCAATCGCGCGAACTGTCTGTCGTTCCCATTTTCAGATACTGGAAATCGAAACGTGACGGTGAAGCATACCGTCCGATGATGCTCATCGTGCATGTAGCATTCGTACGATCGTTAACTGTTCCTACGACCGTGCCGTTTAGCAAATAGCGCAAACTCGGCAAACACTTCCGGAGCTGCCAGCCATTACGGGAGCCGCGTATCCATTAAATTCTCCATGCGGCGCGGCCGTGCAAGAGAAAGGGCATTTAACAACGATGCTTTATGCATATTCTAACGAGCTTGCAATCAACTAGTACTAAACATTACCGGGGCTTCCACGTCGCTACCCTTCGCGACCCGCTTTTGTAACGCGGATGGAAAGAGTGAAAGATGAGAGGAATCGAGGGGAGGGAGATGAACGCGACAGAGAGAGAGAGAGAGAGAGAGAGAGAGAGAGAGAGAGAGAGAGAGAGAGAGAG
>NW_022639564.1:561638-575726 GCF_010583005.1 Odontomachus brunneus
AAAGAGAGAGAGAGAGAGAGAGAGAGAGAGAGAGAGAGAGAGAGAGAGAGAGAGAGAAAGGGAAAGAGAGAGATGAAGAAGAGACAGATAGAGTGAAAGAGGGAAAGGACGTGAAGGGTAGTCGAAGGAGCGGGAAGTACCGTTGGTGTTGGCGTTGATGTTAGTGCAACGTGATTGTATAGGTGGAGTAACCGGTAGATAGCGAGGTATAGAGAGAGGAGAAGAGAGCGTGCCATGGCAAAGAGAGAAGGCTCCATTAGCTTTGACGCTCGTCTCAAAGGGATGCTGCCGTTTTAGCGTCGTGTACCGGCCTGTTTCCTAAGCACCCCTTTCACGTTGCGCGACGTTATTGCACCGGAGACCGGGAAAATAAGCGATGCCCGTCGACGACGGCGACGATGGCGACGATAGACGACGGATAGAGGCAGCACCGCGTGGCCGACACGTTCCCCCCTCTTTCACCTTTTTTGCACGCTGAAATATTCATAATTTATAAACTCTCCAGCAGCGTTGGTCCCGTCGGGCTCCAACTGTTTTCCGCCGTCAGATTTCCAGAGTCTCTCGCTTTTTTCACCGAGCGCGCGCAATCCACGCGCGCAGTAACGGACCGCTGTTTTCCTCTCGACGCTGTCACTGTGACCGATACATAATACGATATTTAAGTTTGAATTAAACAGCTCATTTGGTATTAATAAACGCGCATCGACGCACCCGGCGCACTCGCTCGCCCCGGTGGAGACCCCGGCGGTGCGCTTCTGAAAACAGACATTGTTCGACAATGTGATTGACCGTCGTCGACCGCCGTTCGAGGTGTCGAATCGACGAGAGTGGCGGCTCCATTATGAGTGTCCTTGAGAGGGCGACGGTGCAATAAACGACGAATTGCCACTTGAGGAAGAGGAAGAGGGAGAGGGAGAAGCAGGCGGAAGCTGCGCGACGACGCGCGTCACGGGGTGCCATTTGTGTTTACAGCCGCGCGGTTCTTCACGCCTAACGAGGCGCACTGGATACTTCGGGGCTCTTCGGGGTGAGCCGCACGAGCCCCGAAGTCGCGCCGGATCGAGAGGTGTGACTCGCTCCTTCTCTCTTTGTACGAAAGAGGAAGAAGGACGAATGCGAGAGGAACAAGCGGAGCGGAAGTGCTCGAGCTTGTAAAATTGAGAGGCGCGCCTTCTCGATTTTAGTGAGTGTAAGCACGATTCTACGATCGGGCGGAACGTGACCGTTTGGCCGTTTAATAGGATTACAAGGGAATAGATTAGATTCGGGGAGAAGAGACTGAGAGCGAGAGAGAAAGAGAGAGAGAGAGAAATATTTAGTGGGACCCAGTCCGTGCCCCTCTGTTCCGCTCCCTTTACCACTTATACTAACCGCGATAGAATAGCGGGATTTTCGCCAATATTTTGGGTGTTTAGCCTTTGTCGCGACGCGGTGGCCATTGTCGTAGGGCCCCGAAATGGGCGTGGAAGAGCCCCTCGCCCGAGAAAGGGAAAGGTAACTGGTCACTCTTCCCTCGCCCTCTTGGCTCGTCTTTCGCCTTCGGTCCATCGCTATTTCGATCTTGCACAAAAGGGTTCCTATCCGTCGCAGATTGACCACTCTCGAGATAATGAACGGGCCAGTTGGCTCCTATTATGGGGACCTTCGCATTTTCCCGACCGACAATCGTGACAATTTGCCAAGCAAATTAATTCGGTTGATTCTGTAAAACGCACAGACTTTCTGATGGTGAAACATGCTAACGCTTTGACTGCTGCATGGAAAAAAAGATTTTATTACCGCAGCTAATCAGGATTGCCGGAAATATATTTTGTGGTAACTAAAAATTTGCTGGTGTACACTCTAAATTACTTGAAGTAAAATCTCACTCAAAACGAGCTGAAAATGGCAGTATTTTCACTTAAAGTAACGGTCAAAATATTATCGCTCGAAGTCGCAAGAGTGAATGTTTTACTCAAGCCTAGAGCAGATCCTGACTGCTTCAATTAAAATGGATGTGCTTGTGTGACAATGGAGTACATTAGATTACTTTTCAATTTCGGGTGAAAATATTCACCGATGCAGAGTAGAGAATTCTCGTCTTATATGAGTGAGAAATCATTGGAATTCGAGTGACTCGATAATCACGTTGTTTTTCGCTCTGAAAAGTTTAAGATCTTATTCTGAACTCTCTTTTATCGATAAAAGTGTCTGAAAATGTGACTTATAAACCTTCTAATTGGCTTATAAGTATATTCATAGGAATTTTCATTGATAAAAGAGAATTTAGAATAAGCACCTTAGGGAATATCTAAAACTTTTTCTATCGTTGCTGAACAACATCAATTTCATAATTGAATATATGCTTACTACTGGTAGCTATACTTTTAAATCCATATGTTCCAACGAGATTTTACTACCAGTCAGATTCTTGCTGACGCAGCTAACGTTATTTTTTTCCGTGCACGGTGGCAGTGGTGATTAGCGCTATGACATTATCGTGACCTACTAATTTACATACAAAATTTATGTACAAAATTTTCGTAATCAATTGTGTGTACGTATAACAAATTGAATATATACTTATATATTTGCGTATAACAAATATTAAAAATATACACATAGCCTATAGAAATGAAACGAACTGGCAAATATACACATCGCGAATTGCCATTATTTCCTTATTTATCTTTAGTAATTCAAACTTGAGCTTTGAGCGTTGAAATAATGAGCGGAAATAAAGCGTGGCAATCCACCTGTTAAATTAATTTTCAAATATTTTTCCAGAAACATCTACCTCCACATACTTCGCGCAAGCACTTTGCAAAATACAGATGCCTATTGCGCGCGGTGATTCATTGACAAGCGGTCGCTGGTCGATGCACCAGTAACAACAGTAAAGTCATAACTCGTTTGGCTGCGCTTACGTGGCGTGCGCGAATTGCTTTCCTAGCGCCGAAATAAATCTGTACGCTTCTCGCCGCGGCGAATTATCGAGAACCAGAGAAAAGAGCGCAGCAGCCGGCGTGGGGGAGAGAGGGGAAAAGCGGGAGGGAGGGGAATACGGCGCGGAAAGGCTTATCGAGCCCTTTGATACGCGTGGCTATCGGCGATCGAGAATACGAGATCAAAGCCGACGGCATCGCTAAGGTTATACCGTCCAAATGTCGCGGTAGCGACGAGGCTTCGGATGAATATTTCAGACCCTCCTCCGCGCTCCCCTCCAGAGCCAGCGGATAGCTTTCGGATGTCGTTCCCGCAAAGAGCATTTGCACGATCTATTAGCGCGTTCAGGACTCTCGGGGATGAAACCCTTTTGTCGCTCGTGCGAAGTGCTTAAGCGGTTGGTTAAGCCAGACGGCGAGGGTGCGACGTTCGCTCGTAAGTTTCATTCGCGATCAGGTCGTCGTCATCGGCGATCGCCGATGACGTTTAATCCTTTGTTGGAGGGATAATCGCAAGCAAACTGCTTCATTCCTGATAGGACAACGGCCGACGAAATTATTTTGCCGCCTCGTGCTCTCGTCCGTCAGGAAACTATTTCCCGACGAAGGGCGCACACGTGGATGCATACCCACGTCGCGATAGCCGCGCAGCTCGATTCGGCTTGAGGCAGCATTGTACCTACTACGGCACTCTCGGCGGGCCTACAAAAACACTCGAGCTGTTGCGACAGCCGCCCATAACCGTGTCTCTGTTTCGGATTGCTCGAGCGTCATTGTCCGCCCAAGACAGTTCCTAATCATAACACACGCTCGCCTCAAGAGCGCCATGATGCCTCTCACCCTGAGCCCTTAATAACTACGAAAATACGTGTTACAATAACTCCGCGCGAAATTGGACGCGTGGTCGCGTTCGACGGATCGCGGACAACAACGGTGTCTGCTAATCTGATGAAGTTGCGAGGAAGCACTTGTCAAAATCGGCGCGTAGAGTTTCATCC
Source organism: Odontomachus brunneus (assembly GCF_010583005.1). NCBI lineage: Eukaryota > Metazoa > Arthropoda > Insecta > Hymenoptera > Formicidae > Odontomachus > Odontomachus brunneus. The sequence goes on from NW_022639564.1 coordinate 565,561, forward strand.
TTTCGTTGCAAAAGACGAAAGAAATATATATATATATATATATATATATATATATATATATATATATATATATATATATGCACATGTTATTAGTTTCAAAAATGCCGTGGCGGAAATGTTAAAGGATACTCGCGGATAGAATTGCAAAACGCGAAATATTATTCTGGACGTCGATCGCGCCCGTATGAGTACCTATGCAAATCAACACGACACGGGACGAGAGAGGGGCTGAGTTTATCATGGAAGAAGACCGATATCGCGAGCATCTCGATAGCACGATAGGCATCGAGATACCCGACGACATCGATACTATCGGGCAGCTGTCGCGTGGCACGGCTATCCGCAACAATACTCGTCGCCGAAGTCGATAACAAAGGGGATCCCCCGTTTTCTCGATCCAACCACGGAAAGCGAAAGGGCTGCTTGAGTCGCATGACGAACGGTCACGTGAACACCCGGGCGACAACCGCCGTAATCGAAGACTTGACAATTTTTAATATTGTAATACTTGAACGTAATACTTGAACTCGAAAGCTCATACTAATTTTGAGCTATCTTTTTTTTCATATGTGGGTATGGGAGGGGGGAGGGAGGTAGCTACACAAGAGTAAGCAAAATTTATCTCACAAATAACTTTCCAAGTATTTTTTTCTTGATGTAACATCTGGTTCTTTCTTTCTCTCGAATTATAACATACTCGTGTTCTAATAAAAAAAAAAAGTGATACATTTCCGCGGTCCTTGACTTAGATAAGGATGCCTAATGGATTTATGCGAAAACGCTCGCACCACGTGGCCCGTGTTTTCGTACAACGGTAACAGGGAGGGCAGGTAGGTAAAGAGGCGGCTGTAGAAAGCGGATTGGATTAGGATTTGGAAGAAAGGCCGAAGGGATGGGCCGACCCAATTTGCATGGCATAAACCACGTCGATCCTCGAGATTCAATTTAACTGAAGAGGCGCGCACACTGCTCTCGTCGATGTAACTAATACAGATCGCTGCTCTCTTCCTGCGCCCTCCTCGGCGCGGACGCGGACACTCGTTATTGCGGATTACGCAGACCGCACACGCCCTGCTTAGAACTTGTCTTGTCGTCGAGGAAGTCTTGTATATATCATATTTTCGAAGATTTTTCAAATCTCTATCACGCTCTACCGTAAAGCGTAGCCTCTCCAACTTTTTGCAGACGTTTTGCGAGTGGCCAACTTTTGGGCGATCATTTTTCGCGGAGATCGGATTTCTTACAGGATTTTCGAGGGGGAGACTTAGGCGAGGTACGTATGAATCGCGGGTGACGACTTACTAAACACCGGTCTCGCTTCCGCAAGACAGATGTACGAACATGTGTCTCGTCGTGAGGCGCTAAATGTACGCTAGATTTATTCAGTTTGTCATCGGATCCACCGCACCATGAAACTGCACGTTTATTTCTCGTATTACACCCACGTACTGTTGGGTAATCATCGCGTAATAGCCGAATAATAATTCCGGCATCGACATCGAGGGAGCCGAGGCGGTCCCGTAAGAACGAGACAGACTGCCCGGAGGCAAGGGGACCAATATGGGCACCTTAAACGTGCGCTCGCGTTTATAGAAAGAGCAGGAGGGACAGAGAAAGATGGACGGATGGATAGATAGAGAGAGAAGGTCATCGTAAAGCCCTCAATGTATCTAACCCCACTGCGATGTTTATTATTCACTTAGAATGCTCATGTTCTACTTGTTCCCCGCCAGCTCGATCCGAGATCGGCTTATCCCTTGAATGATGCGAATAAACGCCGGATGAGAATGTCGGATAAATGTTGACATTCCTTTTTGTAACCAGCTAACAACGCTGTGACGAGACCATCGTGATTATGTTAACAGCGGGAGATTCGTAACGACCTCCCTTCTGTTATGAGTGAATCGCGAATGGGTTGTCCCTATTTCGTTACTCCACGAACTCTTGCGCTTTTTGCGCTTTTTGCGACTTTTAGATGTTTTGTTTGCTTACTTCTACAGGTTTCTCGACTTCTAAACCAGTGTTTGAAACTTGCCTTAGGTAAAATATCCAAATTTAAGAGATTAAAGTTAAACGTGAGTTTTTCAGTAGAACCGCAATTACAAATATAGTATCACATGTATTATATGATTAAAATAAAAAATTAAAATCTAACTCTAAATTCAGATCTAAATATCTCATGTGAGACAAGTCCCAATTAATAACTATTGATACGGGCTTTACTGTATAGTAACGTTAGTTATCTGAATGACTTTGCTTGAGAGAGACGTTGCGCGAGTCTGTATTACGCAATCTTCCGTAATAACCATCTTTTCATTAACGTAAATACTTTTCTCCTGGGGCCCCGTCGTTATGAATAATTTCTTTACCTTATCGATCGATCACGACGAACGCGGTATACATTGCAATATTAATTGGAAACGTTCCGCCCGCTTTAATTCGCCGGCACCGGATAAATGGTGAGTGCCGAGTGAGTATAATGGTGACGTTTGCGCCGAAGAATAGAGAAAGATTACTGGTATATTTGTCTCTATTTGTGATATTTAGCTTTGAGTTATATTCAAACTATATTTACAAGCTAGAAAATTTATATATCTAGCTAGCACACACACCATATTTAGGAAGTTGCTTCAACAAGTTATTAGTTAATTGAACTCCGCCTGTTTAGAAAGTGGTGTGAATCTGTGTTTCTGATTGGAGGCCATTCTTCATCATTCTTTTTCTTGTCATATTATATTACAAGTACAATAATTGAATTATCGATTTTTTTTCGAAATTGGGACTTCGTCACTTTAAAGATAAGCAACTTACTAACTAGATTATTGAGACTTATCAATTACTAAAATAAAGTTATTAGTAAATAAAGTAAACATTCTAATTATATTCCATCTCCCAATTATATTTTGTTTTCACAAATTGAAAATTTGTGAATGAATTGTTGAAATATTTTAACCAGCTAATAATTCTAATTTATGCAATACTGATCCTTTCACCTAAATTACTAGCTATTCGTGTTATAATTTACAATTGTGGGATTTCTTTTCGAGGTCGGTAAACTGTTTTTCAAGCATTTTGTTTTGTCTGCTATTGTTCATCCGCTTGATTAACAGTGTGTTATTAACTTTCTCTTTACTTCTCTACATTTCTCATATCTTTTTTTTGGAATATTTCTTCTAAGACAGCCGTTTTTCATCTTAAACTTAATTCTAATACGTCAATCTTATCTAATTTTTTATACAAAAGGAGATGTATTCCCGTAAATAAATAAATAAATAATATATCATGCAAATACATCACTCATAAACGATGAGAAAATCACAACTTAGGTAGAAGCAATTACTGCAACCACGTGCAAATCACAAGCGATGTAGTCAATACGGCTTACGTCAATTGTTGTACATTGACTTCACTAAGGGAAAAATTATCTTAAAATCAATAAATATTTTTTTTATGGATACCATTAACATATTTACTTAAATCTAAATTCTCTTTATTTAAACCAAATATTACCTAATTTAAGTAAACAATATTTGGTTTAAATAAAGAAAATTTAGATTTAAATAAATATGTTAATGGCACCTATCAAAGAAATATTTAAGATAATTTTCACCTCAGTGTTGTAACTTTGACTCGTACCGTTTGTACCATTTATCAAATTCTGGAACAGTAAGTTACAATATTAATATTGACATGATCGTCACACAAAGTGGGATAATGTCACTAATTGGGACAATATAACGCGATATAATACAGTATAACACTAACCGATCGTTCGGTCGATTATTCGATCGATTGCTTGCGGATATCTCTTGTAGCGCGATTTTGGAAGCGAATTTTCATGCCAGCTCGTGCCTTCGCGACGTCCCCTCCGTGAGATTTTGACAGATACTACGACGGAGAGTGACGAGACACGACGCGCGACCACGACCACGAAATCGTTTATTGCAAAGTGCGGTTAATGACTGTTTTGACAGAGGCCAGCGCTCGACGGGCCCAGCGCGAGGGTCCTATTGTCACAGGGACGTTGCAGATTGGAATCAATATTTACACTCAAGCCCGTGTAAGCCGCGGATTAGCGAAGGCTCAAGCTGCTCCCACCAACCCTTTCCCGATTGAGTCAGTACCTGTCGTCTCGTGAAAGAGAGAGGATCGAGATTCCAGTAGGAAGCGAGAGCACAATTCCGCGCATATCTCCTTGAGAGAGGAGAGGCTTTTCAGAAAAATGCAACGCCGGTCCGATCCCACACTCAACTCTCGAAAGCCTTTTCATATACTTAAGTAAACACACGTAAACACCCACACATATATACGTTCAATTTCTCGTTACTGAACTTTCATTATTACACACTGAGATAAAAAATATTTAAGAAATAAGAGGCATTAATAATATATTTATTGTGTATGTATGAGATACCAATATAAAATATTTTTCTAATAAGAATATAATTTTCTTAGAAGCGCTTAGCGTTTCCATGAAAGCGATTGTTTATCCTATTTAAGTAAAAGAATTTAAATTGTAGTAAATACATTATTAGTACTCACAGAATAAATATTTTTCTATTTTTTAGATTTTTTTCTCTCAGAAAGTGTACTATTCGTTATTAAATAATGTTAGTAACAACGTGAATTCTTATTATTTCCCCTATTTCTTGCATTTTTTTTCATTTTTCTCCTTATTCGTCTTGTGTACTTTTTATTATTTTATGTTTTCTTCTTATCAGTCTGATTTTTCGATTTCTCGTTCGCAAAAAGTTTCCTCTTGTGCTTACACGACTCAACAGCGATTTTTAATCCGGCCCTAGCCAGGTTCGTCCACTATGTGGGCCCGATTTCTACTCGCATGTCCTCGTTTTTGCGACTTTACGGTCCTTTCGACGATTTCACGCTTACAACGGAGCGCACGAGGGTGCCTTGAGGGGCGTGACTGCTTGATAGGTATTTAGTTAAGGGTGCGCATTGAGGAGCAACAATACATATCAACGCTCATCATTGTGTGCGATCATCCTGGCATAGGCCGGACGACGATCATGACGATAGAGAAAAGAGCCGCATGAGCCTCGCTGACGGCATAAATAATTCGCAATTGGATTACTTTAAGCTATATGAGAATCTACGATCCGAGTATTTCTATTTAAAACAGCACGCTCGGACGATATACTGAAAATTTCGCGCGATTATGTGTGAGTATGGGATAAATAAATATTCATCGCGAGATGTTACTTTGTTAAGAGCAAGCTAAGCGTGAATGCGCGAAGAAACTTGTTGAACGGAGCGATTGCGAAGAGAATACATGAGTTTTAATCTTGCGAAAATTACTGATGCCTGGAGTTTCGCGACGTAATGATAGAGTAGCTAAAAAAAAGAACGATTATTGTTATCGTAGAAAATATTCCAAATGTTCGAACTTCAGCAAATGATTGCCCGGTCTTTTTACATCTAGAATATTTAAACTTAAACTAGTACAAATTGTTAAGGAGATGAAATTAAGTAGAGGGAAAGGCACGTTCAGATTTTATGTTAGCCTATATTTTCTACAATATCATAGAAAGTAACTATGCAAAATTTAATCTAGATCGGTCAAAGGATTTAAAAGTTAATAGGGAACATACAGACATTTTATTTTATATAAATATATAAAAATATATGTATATATATGTTAATATTAATACTGAATCATTATTATTATATAATTATTATCATACTTGTATAATGATATATATATATATATATATATATATATATATATATATATATATATATATATATATATATATATATATATATATACAGGAGAATTATTTTATCACTGTAAGAAAAAAGTTCGATATATATATATGAGAATTATTTTATTACTGTAAGAAAAAAATTCGACATTATCTTTTTATTGTTGAATAACTTTATTCGACTTCTTAAAGAAAATTCTTGTGTTATCTCGAAAGAACATTATTTATCTGCATTACTCGTCGTATCGAGCTTTTCATTACACGCTAGATATCATTATATATTACTATAGTTAGAGTTTATTGAAATTTTATCCTTGTATATTAGCAGAGAGAGAGAGAGAGATCCTACTTGTCGCAAATCGCATAAGTTTTGGACAAAGTTTTGGACAATCGCATAAGTTTGGTACGTTTAACAAAAAAACATTGCAAAAAGAAAAAAACAAAATACAAAAGATATAAGATACCTGTGTTTATTTTGCCCTAAAGCTGTCGCACATGAATTTTTGTCTGTTTACGGCTATAATTTAAAGGCGGACTCTAATTTTTCCTTAGTAAAAAGAGACGGAGATCTATTACTATTTGCAGATGGTCGTATTATTGGAAAATAAAAGTTCGTGTTGTTCTTTTATAGTTTAAGATTTATATATATTACATAAAAATCAAAACGTTTTTATATTCGCCGCTCAGTAGTATACTTAAAAAAAGAAAATACTTTAACCTAATTTTAACCTAACTTTTAACTATTCTAACATATTTTACTGACTCGCGTCATTTAAAAACAGAAATTCCTCGACTTACCAGTCAAACGCATTGTTTAAAGATGAAAAGCGTTCCTATTGCCATTTATATTATTCGATTGTACGTATTACATTATACGATTGATTCGAAGATAAATGAAATTCCTGAATTTACTTGGTGTGTGGAGCGTAGTATTCGAAAGCAGAAGGTCTCTTCGAATCGCACTACACTTCCAACTGAACCAAGTGGCGACATATAGCGGAGAGTTTGGAACTAATAGAAATGGATTTATTGGCTCGTATTCTGAGTTTTTTTTTAACGATAAATGAACTTTTAAAAGAGGCTTGGGAGCTACCTGATTGGCTGAGAAGCTATATTTAAGGCACTTTTATCGATAAAAGAGGGTTCAGAATATGAGCCATTAAGTCTGTATCAGACTACCAATTGCGCAAAGTCCGTATCACATTACCGACTGGAAAGGCCGACCCGACTACCGATAAATCAATCACAATGACAGGATCAGTCGGCATTTAACTGTGATTGGTCTATAAAGAGAGTCGGCAGATGGGTCGGTCTTTGCAGTCGGTATTCTGATACACGGGCTTAAACCGACTGTCGACTATGACTGCCGACTCCAATCGGTCAATCACACTTGCGGAAGTCTGCCGACGTTTATTGCCGACTGATCGTACCAGTGACGCCATCTAGAGAGTATGGACAATTGTGTCTAACATTCGACGTATGTACAAAATCCGAAATCCAATAAGAGAATTGATTTTCTGAAGATAAAAATGTCGTTAACTAGAAACTCTAATAAGGAAACTTTACTATTGGATGTCAATCGTTTGACGCAATCTGAATTCTCTATTATTTTCTAGACGGCGTCATTGATACGATCAGTCAATAAACGTTGGCAAACATGCGTAAGTGTAATTGACCGACTGGAGTCGGAAGTCATAGTCGAGAGTCGGCTTAATCCCGCGTATCAGAATACCGACTGCAAAGACCGATCCGACTGTCGACTTTCTTTATTGACCAATCACAGTTAAAGTCAGGAGCTCTTGTATATGATTTGGCATATTCTTTTAGATCTCCAACTATACTCCAATCAGATGCAAGAGCTCACTGAGCGCTTACTGATCACTTGTTCTACTGAACGCGGCCATTAATAGACAAATTTGAGGGCGTATTAGGTTAGAAAATCTGTCATACCATCTAACTCTAGCTATGTAACTGGGGGGCTTCGCCCCCCAGACCCCCTATCACGGGGGGTGGAGACTATAGTCTCTTATGCTGGGAGCGTCTCAGATGCGCACATTGACAAACGGACATAGCCAACCACAACGCCGTATGATTAGAGATATTCTAGAGACTCTATAAACAACGACATATGATTGGATGTGTCCGTTTGTCAATGTGCGCATCTGGGATTCACTCCTTATCATAGAGATATAAGAACAGAGCGCGCGAGTCCTGTACCCGTATGTAAGTGGGAGCGACAGAGGGTTAGAAAGAGAGCGCTGCAAATCAGGTCCATCTATCCTTGTCTTTTCGTGTAAGAGTGGGGAGACTGGGGGAGACGGTTTAGCGAGCAGAAGAACAGCATGAGAATGTGCCTTGCATACACAAATACTTAGTCTCCATACCGTTTGCAAATGTAAATATTTGTATACTTTATTAATAACTTAAAAAATGCCTAGAAAGTGTTGTGTGTGCAGTGTAGAAGACAGTCAATTCGACAATCGTAGTTTTCACTTGTAAGTATTAGAATTAAATATTAGTATCTTTTAACCTAAAAAGCAAATAGATAAAATGTTATTGTTGTGTTATTATTGTGTTAATAGGTTTCCCAAAAATGAATCATTAAGACAGAAATGGATCGAAGCAGTGAACTTAACGAAACCTGTAAATTTGAAATACACGTACATGTGTGGTATTCACTTCGATGATAAATATTTTTTTGAGATTGATGCCAACAGGAAAAAGAAGCGTTTACGTCCTGAAGCCATACCTTACAATATCAATAAAAATACATCTCAAAATGTACTAAATGAAAATGAACCAAGTAATGAACCAGTTTCAAAAAAAATTGTCGACGAAGAGTCATTTGTCCAACAAGTAAAAGATGTAGTTTTAAACGAAGAATTTCCAGAACATCTGGAATCTGTTGTGGACAAAGAGTCTTTAAGCCATGATCATACAGATTTTCATAATCATGATGATGTTTATTTGAATGAGAAATCATCAAAATTTGAGAGTAGTAATGTACAGAAGTCAGACTGCGATGCAAAGAGAAAAAGGTAATGAGATGAAAAATATCTAATAAAAAATTAAAAAACTACATGAATTTTTGTAATTGTAGGAAATCAACAAGTGTTAGTGGAAATTCTCCTCCAAAGAAAATACGCTTCATGAATTCCACAAAAACAGAATATATTAGCAGAGAAGATTTTGTATCAGATGAGGCTTGGAATAAGTTTCTTAGATTCTTGGCGTATGAAAAACGTACGGTAGCTGCTGGACGTATCGAAAACATTTTTAAAATGTTTACCTTGCGATCAAACTCTTAGAAGTTGGTTATATTCAAACAAGTGTAAACCAGGGATATGTGAAGATGTAGTAAATAATGTTTCTAAAGTTGTCGAAAATGAAGAGAAAAAGGGAAAACGATTGGTGTTTAACGTGACTTTTGATGAAATGAACATCAAGCAGCACAAAGAATTGGATAAAAGCACAGGCACGTGGAAAGGTCTCGTTGACTTAGGAGGGCAAGTGACTGAAAACAATGAAAATGGAGAAAAAAAAATAGCTAATAAAGCGTTAGTTTTTATGTTAGTGTGCATTAATGGTATGTTTAAAGCTCCGGTTGCACACTATTTAGTACATTCTTTAAGCGGACTGCAAAAATCAATCTTACTAAAAGATTTATTAACCAAATTGCATGAGAAAAACATAAAGTTGTCAGTGTGACGTTTGATGGTGACAGAACTAATAGGACAGCTTGTGAATCCTTGGGAGCCCGTTTAAATTATAAAGATCAAAATAATTTTCGACCTTTTTTTGACCATCCAATTACTCTTGAACCTGTTTATATATTTTATGATCCCTGCTATTGTTTGAAACTGGTACGAAATTATTTTGCTTGTAAAGGACCAATAGTGTACAAAGACCGTTCCTTCATTAATTGGGTGTATATAAAGAATCTCAATGAAAAGCAGCAAAAAGAGAAATTACACTGTGCGTGCAAAATTCGAAATAGACATGTCAATTTTTACAGAGAAAAAATGAAAGTATTTCTCGCAGCACAAGTGCTAAGTAACAGTACTTCTACAGCTTTACAGTTTTTACAATTTGACTTGAAAGATCCAAATTTTCAAAATTCCTCAGCTACAGCTGAATTTTGCAAAAACATTAACGATATTTTTGACTTATTAAATGTACGCAATAAATTTTGTAAAACTCCTACTCGAGGCAGCATTGATAAAAACTCTTTACAAGATGTACAATTGAAGACTGAAAAATTTATTAATTATATCGAAAATTTGTTTATTTTTGTAAGACCAAAAAAAAATTGCAATGAAAATATACCAAATAATGTACCTTCACACTATGTTACTGAGGGTCAGTCCGTTGTTTATTGTAATTCGGTTAGTACAGGATTTGTTGGATTCATCATATGTTTGAAAAATTTATTAAGTTTATCGG
>NW_022639564.1:575736-576097 GCF_010583005.1 Odontomachus brunneus
TACCGTTTGCAAATGTAAATATTTGTATACTTTATTAATAACTTAAAAAATGCCTAGAAAGTGTTGTGTGTGCAGTGTAGAAGACAGTCAATTCGACAATCGTAGTTTTCACTTGTAAGTATTAGAATTAAATATTAGTATCTTTTAACCTAAAAAGCAAATAGATAAAATGTTATTGTTGTGTTATTATTGTGTTAATAGGTTTCCCAAAAATGAATCATTAAGACAGAAATGGATCGAAGCAGTGAACTTAACGAAACCTGTAAATTTGAAATACACGTACATGTGTGGTATTCACTTCGATGATAAATATTTTTTTGAGATTGATGCCAACAGGAAAAAGAAGCGTTTACGTCCTGAA
>NW_022639564.1:576107-578940 GCF_010583005.1 Odontomachus brunneus
ATAATGTACCTTCACACTATGTTACTGAGGGTCAGTCCGTTGTTTATTGTAATTCGGTTAGTACAGGATTTGTTGGATTCATCATATGTTTGAAAAATTTATTAAGTTTATCGGAGTATTTAATTAAAAATAACATTGTTGAATATTTTCTAAGTTACAAACTATCTCAAGATCACGTTGAGATGTTTTTTTCATCTAGACGTATGAATGGATTCAATAATAATCCAACAACAACACAATATTTATCGGCATTTCGAAAATTGGCAGTAAATAAACAAAATATAATCATTTCATCATCTGCAAATTGTTGTCCACTGGATGAAACGATCATGATAACTGAAGCTAGTGAGTGCATTAATGAGAAAAATCTAAACGCTGATAACGAACCCGCAAAAAACACGTCAGCGAAAATCTCTGAAAAACATTGTGACAATCGTAAAGGTGTTAAGTTCAGTATTAACTTCAGTGAATATTTCAATTATAATTACGCTACTTTCGAACACAATTACTCGTCCACTGCTTTATCCAAATACGCTGAAGAAATTATTAAGCACACAGCTGGTGCTGTAGTTCGTATTATTAAGAAAAAAATTCACTGCCAAAAATGTTGTGATATATTAGATGGCAAAGATAGTATTAATAAGTCTAAGTTAACAGTATTAAAAAATTATGGAGGTTTACATTTCGCCTCCGATGATGTTAATTTCATTTGTAAATCAACCGAAAAAATTATACGTCAACAAAAAGTAAAATTCACAGAAAATATTTGTGAAACAATTGTTATTGAAACTTTAAGAATTTTACCAGCTTCTATTCTAGATGACGACAAGCATTGTCTTGAACAAGAAATTTTTTTAGATCATAGATATCAATTAATTTTGTTAATCATTAAAACTTACTTAAATATGCGTTTCAAACACGAAAGTGCAATCATAAACGATCAAGTTGTAAGAAAGCGCATGCATAATAATAAGATAACAATATTTTCTGGTCAATAAAATGTCGAGTCATTAATTATTATTTCAAGATATAAAAAGCGTTATAAATTAGACAATATTATTTACTATATTATCAACTTCCATGTGAAAATTATTGTAAAATCAAATTTTTTGTTGCAAGTCTAATCAATATGTATTACAATGAAGTAGAATAAAATGTTAATTACAAAACGTTATTATCAAGACATTTTTATACTTCTACAAATATACTCGCTGTGAATAAATAATTAATAAATAATTACAATAATTTATAAACACATCAAAAAATATTTTTATTAAAAATTCAAAAAATATACCAAAACACAATTTTTCATTAAACATAATAGTAAAAAAAATAAATTTTCCTTGTCAGAGAATCGAAAGCTCGACCTCCGAACGGAGCAAAACGTTTGTCAACTCGACTATCGACGTTGACAACTGTAATGAAAGTAATGTCAGATTTATGTTGGCTATGTTGTGCCCTGGAAGAGGGGCTTAGATTACAACTTGAGTGGGGGAGCTCAGAGAGCTTAAGAGGAACTCCAGTCTCCAGTCTCTTGCACGAAAAGACAAGGATAGCCTTATTTGCAGCGCTCTCTTTCTAACCCTCTGTCGCGTGTGTAGCCCTCTCGCGCGCTCTATTCTTATATCTCTATGCTCCTTATGCTTAAGCTAAAGAGTGAATTTCTCACAAAAGACTGTAGCTCCCATCTCACTGTGTTACGGAGAGTCTGGGGGGCAAAGCCCTCCAGTTACATAGCTAGAGATAGCCGGTATGACTGAATAATTACCAATTTTTTAATCAATAATTGTAACAAATTAATAGACTTTTTAATACAACACGGTGTTTTAGCATCTACAATATATTATAGTATAATATTATATATATATATATATATATATATATATATATATATATATATACACCGTGTTGTATTAAAAAGTCTATTAATTTTTCACGGTCATTAATTAAACATACAAAGTCAAATAAATTTAACATCGTGCATACGTGCGTGCGTACATAACAAGCATAACAACTTATTATCTTCATTTTCATGTTTTTTGCACTTTAAATTTCGAGCTTTACTAGCGACAACTAAAGAAAACGCATGCGCATGTGGCTATAGAGCATGCGCACAGAGCATATTCGTGTCAGTACTTTACGTCTATGGGTGCGTTCGTTTTGGACGCTCACATACTTAAAGCGCTCATACTTATGAGCGCTATTTTTGCCCGATTACTTTGATTTCTAAGCGCACTCATCGAAAAGATCAAAACCGTTTCCTTTGGCTGTTGTTAAGCAATTGTGAACGTAAAAATGGAGGATAAAGATAAGGAAATTGTTTGTATATTTGCTCAAATATTAGTTTCATTAGATGTTTTTGATGATAACAAAACAAATAACTTATATAAAGAAGAATTAGAAAAGTATTTATCCGTAATGATTGAATCAATAAAAAAAAACAATACCTTGGTTAAAAAACTATGTGGAAGTGATTGTACCATTATATAATGATGAAGTATTTAAGTCACATTTTAATAACTTTTCACTTTATAACTTTTGTTTTATTTAAGATCAACAATTTTAACTTTCATATAATATTCATGTTTTATACAACAAAATATGAAGATTTAGGTAAATTTGTGAGAAAGTCCGTTTCCTTCATCAAATGTATTACTAGTGTTGCTGAAATATTACTTATTTTTTTTAAATTATTGTTGGACAGTGCTTTATTACTCAAAATAAATATGATTTAATAACAAAAATAATAAATTTTTATGAGAGATGTCCTAAACTTACCTGTTTCTACACGTTTTGCCTCATTTGATGTAACAACAAGTGTATACATTTTATT
>NW_022639564.1:578950-579392 GCF_010583005.1 Odontomachus brunneus
CGACTTGTGATTGGACTGTGTCCAATTGCCCCGTGTCCAACTGATATACACCCTAAGAGACTATAGCCCCCACCCCCCGTGATACGAACGAAAAAGATACGCAGATCTCGAACGCATGGCGTCCCGCCGCCACCTAGTATGACCTTCTCCTTCTATGGCCTACAGACACGAATATGCACTGTGGCCATGCGCACATGGCCACAGCAGTGATGGATTTTGGCAAGATATGTGTCGCGTATGCGTACAGAGCAAACGCTCGGAGTCCTCACTGACGTATATACTTTCGTCGAATCTGAGGTATCGTTAGGGCCCTGCGAAAAAAGAAATGTGAAGGAATTAGCGGGAGGAAGGAAAATTGTTTTGATAGGAATAGAGTGCAAGTAATATGAATAATAATAAGGAAATTGACATATTTTACTGTAATATTGGAATACTCTCCTTT
>NW_022639564.1:579402-579476 GCF_010583005.1 Odontomachus brunneus
GATTTATGATTTATGACAACTCAATGCTGTCCGGTAAGGCGAGTAGAGTTAGCTAACGTAGTAAATAGCGTTCG
>NW_022639564.1:579486-579787 GCF_010583005.1 Odontomachus brunneus
ACCTTCTCCTTCTATGGCCTACAGACACGAATATGCACTGTGGCCATGCGCACATGGCCACAGCAGTGATGGATTTTGGCAAGATATGTGTCGCGTATGCGTACAGAGCAAACGCTCGGAGTCCTCACTGACGTATATACTTTCGTCGAATCTGAGGTATCGTTAGGGCCCTGCGAAAAAAGAAATGTGAAGGAATTAGCGGGAGGAAGGAAAATTGTTTTGATAGGAATAGAGTGCAAGTAATATGAATAATAATAAGGAAATTGACATATTTTACTGTAATATTGGAATACTCTCCTTT
>NW_022639564.1:579797-579915 GCF_010583005.1 Odontomachus brunneus
CTAGATTTGAGGCTCCATTCCGGAAGCTATACCTAGATTCCAGAAGCTATACCTAGAAATCGTTAGTGTAATTACGATTTAATAATGATGAAATATTTTCAGACAAGAAATGGATATA
>NW_022639564.1:579925-580172 GCF_010583005.1 Odontomachus brunneus
GTGAGAACAATACAAGGGCCCCTTATAGCACCTACTACTATACTCTAGATACATTTCTGAACGCAGCTGATTTCTAGTTGTGACGTCAGCTTACACATGCGCACGAAGCTTCCTGGGACGGCGAATATCTTGTCAAAATCCATCACTGGGCCACAGAGCATATTCGTGTCAGTACTTTACATCTATGTGACAGATCTATTTTCTAATCTAACACGCCCTCAACTTTGTCTATTAATATCTCGCTTCG
>NW_022639564.1:580182-580407 GCF_010583005.1 Odontomachus brunneus
ATTTTTTGAAACTGTCGTATTGACATATTTTTTAACAGGTAAAAAACGTAGAAGATTTGCTCTATTATATTTTACTGTTATATCTTTTTGCGAGTGTTTCTTCTTATATATATTGTAATATATAACATCAACATTGTTTTATCAGATTTCAAGTCACATTTTCGATTAGAAAAACATACTTATGAGAGATTAGTACAAGATCTTGGACCTCAATTATATCGTGAG
>NW_022639564.1:580417-580608 GCF_010583005.1 Odontomachus brunneus
GAAACGCCTCGATTGCGCCTCGAGAGCGTCGATTGAGTCTATTTTCACTTGTGTGAACTTGGCACACCATATTTAAAAATGTGACATTTTTTTAGGGTTCTGATACTCTCTTGAAAAGTTCTAGAGCTCTATGCAACAATTTTAAATAGTTCCGGTCATTAAATACAAAAAAATAGACTTTTAAAAAAAGG
>NW_022639564.1:580618-580731 GCF_010583005.1 Odontomachus brunneus
TTTTTTTTTACAGCAGACTGCTCAAAATTTGTTTGGCTATTTTATATATAAATGTATACATACACACACACACACACACACACACACACACACACACATATATATATATATAT
>NW_022639564.1:580741-583228 GCF_010583005.1 Odontomachus brunneus
TTAAAAGCGAAAAGTCGATTTGCGAAGACCTAATTCACAAAATGCCGATAATTCACTTTTACAATCTACACTGTGACAAATTCTACGTGAGAAAAGGGTAGAGAGAGAAATAAAGAGGAAAATGGATCGTGACGTTTATTATGCGTGCCGACGGAAATCTCGCGACAAGCGGCGACGATAAGAATTCGTTGAGATAAAAGCCCCGTGGAAAGTTTCCATAATTCACGAAATACCGACAACAAAATAAGAGAGATTAACACTATTTCGCGAGTTCTGCATATTTGAAAATATTTTCAACATTCACTTGTAATCAGGGAATGAAAATATAAAGAGTTTTATGCGATAGCAGAAATAATTTCTTCATAAAAAATTATAAAGTGTTCGAGGTCGCGTAACTTTAGCAGCAGGAGGGGTGCGCCAGCCGCACTTTGAGAGTTCCATTGGTTTAAAAATATTTTTAACGTTCACTTATGATCAGAAAACGAATATCCAAAGAGTTCTGCGCGACAGCAGTAATAATTTATGTATAAAAAATTGTATAGTATTCGAAGTCGCGTACATCTACGAGCAGGTGGGGTGCGCTACCTGCGCTTTGAGAGTTCTGTCGGTTTAAAAATATTTTCAACGTTCACTTGTAATCAGGGAATGAAAATATAAAGAGTTCTGCGCGATTGCGGTAATAAATTATTTATAAAAAATTATATAGTGTCCGAGGTCGCGTAAATGTACCAGCAGCTGGGGTGCGCTAGCCGCAGTTTGAGAGTTCCATTGGTTTAAAAATATTTTTAACGTTCACTTATGATCAGAAAACGAATATCCAAAGAGTTCTGCGCGACAGCAGTAATAATTTATTTATAAAAAATTGTATAGTATTCGAAGTCGCGTACATCTACGAGCAGGTGGGGTGCGCTACCTGCGCTTTGAGAGTTCTGTCGGTTTAAAAATATTTTCAACGTTCACTTGTAATCAGGGAATGAAAATATAAAGAGTTCTGCGCGATTGCGGTAATAAATTATTTATAAAAAATTATATAGTGTCCGCGGTCGCGTAAATGTACCAGCAGCTGGGGTGCGCCAGCCGCAGTTTGAGAGTTCCATTGGTTTAAAAATATTTTTAACGTTCACTTATGATCAGAAAACGAATGTCCAAAGAGTTCTGCGCGACAGCAGTAATAATTTATTTATAAAAAATCATATAGTATTCGAGGTCGCGTACATTTACGAGCAGGTAGGGTGCACTACCTGCGCTTTGAGAGTTCTGTCGGTTTAAAAATATTTTCAACGTTTACTTGTAATCAGGGAATGAAAATATAAAGAGTTCTGCGCGATTGCGGTAATAAATTATTTATAAAAAATTATATAGTGTCCGAGGTCGCGTAAATGTACCAGCAGCTGGGGTGTGCTAGCCGCAGTTTGAGAGTTCCATTGGTTTAAAAATATTTTTAACGTTCACTTATGATCAGAAAACGAATGTCCAAAGAGTTCTGCGCGACAGCAGTAATAATTTATTTATAAAAAATCATATAGTATTCGAGGTCGCGTACATTTACGAGCAGGTGGGGTGCGCTACCTGCGCTTTGAGAGTTCTGTCGGTTTAAAAATATTTTCAACGTTCACTTGTAATCAGGGAATGAAAATATAAAGAGTTCTGCGCGATTGCGGTAATAAATTATTTATAAAAAATTATATAATGTTCGAGATCGCGTAAATGTACCTCGGACCTCGGACACTATATAATTTTTTATAAATAATTTATTACCGCAATCGCGCAGAACTCTTTATATTTTCATTCCCTGATTACAAGTGAACGTTGAAAATATTACGGGATTTTATTCTACGTAAAATAGCAAACAACTTTTGCTTGAAAAAATTTTTTATACGACCTCTATTTTCTAAGATATTTACGTAAATATCTACAAAATTATTGGTTTCAATAATTTTTTACTTGAATTCTATTAACTTTACCGAAAAATATTAAGAGATAAAAATTGCTTATTTTGTTTTCAAAGAGCTCTGAGAATTTTTTCAGAATTTTGTGTCAACTTTTTAGTACTTCAAGAAAATGCAAGAAAATGCAGTACTAAAAAATTAATATAAAATTCTGAAAAAATTCTCAGAGCTCTACGAGAACAAAATAAATAATTTTTATCTCTTGATATTTTTCGGTAAATTTGATAGAATTCAAGTAAAAAATTATTGAACCCAATAATTTTGTAGATATTTACGTAAATATCTTACAAAATAGAGGTCGTATAAAAAATTTTTTCAAACAAAAGTTGTTTGCTTTTTCACGTAGAATAAAATTCCGCAATAAAAAAATATGTATTTCTATCTAAAAAAGCAAAGTTGACCTTGGCCTGACCTTGGTGACGTCATCTTAGGTCAAATAACTACTGTCATTAAATGCGACTTTTTAAGCCTTACAACTTTTATTCGAAACATTTTTCTCTAAAATGCTCCCCCGCCGAGTTTTCTTGCCGTTGCCGAA
>NW_022639564.1:583238-586484 GCF_010583005.1 Odontomachus brunneus
TGGTGACGTCATCTTAGGTCAAATAACTACTGTCATTAAATGCGACTTTTTAAGCCTTACAACTTTTATTCGAAACATTTTTCTCTAAAATGCTCCCCTGCCGAGTTTTCTTGCCGTTGCCGAACTTATGGGACACACTGTATATAACCGCCACCTAGTATGCCCTTATCCTTCTATGGTCTACTGACACGAATATGCTCTGTGGCAATGCGCACATGGCCACAGCAGTGATGGATTTTGGCAAGATATGTGTCGCGTATGCGTACAGAGCAAACGCTCGGAGTCCTCACTGACGTATATACTTTCGTCGAATCTGAGGTATCGTTAGGGCCCTGCGAAAAAAGAAATGTGAAGGAATTAGCGGGAGGAAGAAAAATTGTTTTGATAAGAATAGAGTGCAAGTAATATGAATAATAATAAGGAAATTGACATATTTGTTATTTACTGTAATATTGGAATACTCTCCTTTTTGGTTTCTTGCTCCTTTTCTCGATGCCACTTGATGTCGGCTGCTGCAGATCATCCACCTTCTTTGTTCTAACAAATTTATTATTTTTTCAGCTATTCACTCAGTACACGTTGACACTTGTTTATAAACACACATGAGAACAATACAAGGGCCCCTTATAGCACCTACTACTGCACTCTAGATACATTTCTGAACGCAGCTGATTTCTAGTTGTGACGTCAGCTTACGCATACGCACGAAGCTTCCTGGGACGGCGAATATCTTGCCAAAATCCATCACTGCCTGGTGGTCGGCTCGGTTAGCGGGGCCGGTGACCCTGGTCTTGGTGGTGCGGCGTAATTGCTGGCCTCGGCTGGTGGCGGACGGACGCCCAGTAGCGGTCGTTCCTCGGCGTCGCGTCGTGCCGTGTGTACCCGTATTGCGGCGCAACTGCCCGCTCGGCTCGGTCAGCGACTGGCGGCACGAGGTGCGGGGGGTCCCAGGCTTCCGCGCGATCTCGTCGGTGGCCGGTTGTCGCTGCTCGTGCTCCGTGTCTTTGGTGTTGGTGGCAGAGGGGCGGTGAGCCATGTTCCGGTTGATGTGGTCGGAGCGCTGGACTCGCGTTCCGATTGTCAGCACTCGTCGTATCGGTTGCGGCGTCAGGTCGACCGTTCCAATTGGAGCGTCCTCGTTGCTGCTGAGCGCGAGGTCGGCAAGCAGCTGATTCTGGCGATCTTCTCTGCGAGTCATCCTACAAGAAACTGAAACGCGTTATTTTCCTCGTGTGTCTTTTATACTGGTGGCTTGTGGTGCGGATCGTGTTTACGGTCTTGTCCTGTTTGTCCTTATGTTCATTCGGCGGTCCCGGCTTAAGGTCCTGAATATGTATACGGCGGTACCATCTTCCTTGCTGGTCGCGCAGATCGATTATGTCGGGGGAGTGGAAGGCTCGTACTTCGTGCGGCCCGATGTAGCGCGGCGCAAGTTTGGCGGCGAAGTCGGCTGCTTTGTTGGAGAGTACATGCTCGCGTTTCCAAATATGTTCCCCGAGGTGCGGTCTCCATGCTCGTCGTCGCAGATTGTAAGGCGAATTCGAGAATCGAGATCGCGGGAAATCGGCAGTCCCAAACTTTGGACTAGTTCGACACCATCTTCGCCAAAAATGGTTCCGATCGATCCGAACCGGTATCGATCAGTCCGAGAAGACATTGCTCGCCAATAAAAAATTCTAAATACTGCAGGGACGCACGCCCGCTTACGTGACGCGCCCCGTATGATCCGACAACTCTCCGCTCTTTCTCACGGGCCTCAGAATCGAGAGAAGACGGAGGGACCCGATCTACCGCTTTCCTCTTTCGTTTTCGCCGGGCACGTTCGCACCGTTTGTTGCGCGCGTCCACACCAGTAGCAGTGGACACGCGGGGCTTCGCGACAGTCACGCGAAAAATGGCTGGTCGCGTCACAATTCCAACACTTCGCGCAGACACTGCACCGCGACTCCGACCTCGAGGTAGAGGCCTCCGCAGTATCCTGCGCAGTCTCATCCCTCGCCCCCGCCCCCGCAACCCCCGCCCGGGCGGCCGAGGGACGGTGCGCCCTCGCGGGAGCCCGCGGGGTCGTCGCCTCAGGACGGCTCGCTGTCTCGGTATCTCGCGGACGCTCCCTCGCACGACCAAGCCCCGAGTCCCGTGTTTTAAAATCGGATCGAGTCTCGGCTAGCATGGTTGTCGACGGCCTCGACGCGCGGGGTGGCGGTCGGTACGCGGAGTCCGGGAACGTAGCTCGCTCGGGTGGCGGCGGCGCGCGGTATTGACTCGCGGCGAGGTAACTGCGCTCGACCCTCGTCCAGTATGCACAGTTTTACTCCGCTTATAGCATGACGTAGGCCACGCACACATCGAGCGACCGAGTCCGTGAGCACAGGCTCGACAACGGCGCGCAGGGGATACGCGTATACGGCAAGCAACCGTGTACGCGCTTCGACCGAGCTATAATATATGTCGGTCGCGTATACTATAGTTATCGTTCGGGGAAGAAAGAGGCAGCAGATGCATGCTCGGGAAAGAAAGAGCAGACGGCCGGCGTGAAACTTATGCTTATGCTGTTTGTCGTTTCTCGCCGTTCGCGCACTTCGTTCTCGCACCTATTAATTATACAAATATTTAAATTACATACAAATGTATTAAATATTAAACATCAAAATATTAGGAATAATAAAAAAATGAAGAATAGAAAGAGAGCGTTAATGATAGATAAAGAATAAAAATCCACTTTTGGCCAATACCCAGTCAACATGCTTGTCAGAAAGGGAACTTAAAGGTAACTTTCTTAAGAATATATTTTGATATCTCGGAAATGATGTCTAAATGATATCTAATAATCATCATATTCCGAGACATCTATTGAAAGAGCTCTTGAAGTTATCCCGTTTGAGAGATTTCTTGAAAATGTTCTCTTTGTAATATCATGTCAAATGATATCAATTTAATATTGTCAGGATGAAAACTAAAAGATAACATTTTTAGGAACACATTTTGATATCTCGGAAATAATGATATCGAATAATCATCATGTTCCAAAGAGGGCTCTACTAAGAGGGCTCATGAAGTTCTCCTGTTTGAGAAATTTCTTAAAAATATCATGTAAATTGTGTTAAGGAAAGATCGAAATAAATATTGAACAAATTATTTGAATAAACATCCAGTGCGCTGGGCAGCAGGAGACCATATATTAATTTATTATAAATTTCTAAAAGCCTAATTACCAAATTGGGTTCTGTAACATCCTTGTAATAATGC
>NW_022639564.1:586557-588326 GCF_010583005.1 Odontomachus brunneus
TAATGTGATTTCATACTCATACTATGACTTCAATTTGATACTTTTTTAAAGATCACTACGTGATCTCATGACATGAGTATTAAATGTACACAAATGATGTACAAATTATGTTGCAAGTTCTTGACATGATGTTGATTATTATTATTAAATGAGGTATTTTTGTGATATCATAACATGTCTACATTCTGAAGCGCATATGAGCCCGCATCGATGTCTATTCTTGTCCTCATGCTTGAATATATATGAATACAATATGAGCTCAGAATGAACACATTTTTCTATCTGAGATGAGACCATATATTAATTTATTCAACCAAATCGGGTTCTGTAATATCCTTGTAATAATGCAAGAAAGACTTAAAAAATTGTTTGGTAAACAAATGTTATATTTATGAGGCAAAGTTTGGTAAGTGCAGATACAATGAAAACTGTAATCTAGGTGCACTTTAGTACAGGTTGCTTGACCCAATATTCCTGTTTTGCGTCCGCGCGATCCGTGCGTTAGTATTCGTGCCTCTCACCGATTTGTATAAAACTTCGTCAGTTCGTATTTTGATGCGTAAAACTTAAACCTGTAAAAAAGAAGTGTCGCTCTTAAGCGGATTAAAAGTTATGAAATGTTGAAAAATGACATTTGTGTTGTGGGTTAGGAAATCTATTTTGTCGACGATGCGATGTGGGGTTAAAAAATCTGTCAGTGTATTGTTGATACTTCATAACTTTTAACCCACTTGAGAGCGACACTTTTTATTGCAGAATCGTGTTCTACTCATCAAAATACACGATCTGACGAAGTTTCATGCAAATCGGTGAGGTGGCTCCTCTGCTTCATAATTACCACTATTTTGAGGAATTATTTTGACATCATAAATGAAATTTTTATATGTTGACATACTTGAGATATCTTAAAGATATTGAGAAATTTGAGAAATCATTTTGACATCTTTCTGTGATACCTTTCGGTCCTCAAAAAACGGCGCACTAGATAACATTTTGTTATTGTTTCGACAGCTTTTCGAAGCCTCTTCATGTTATCAGATTCCACATTTAGACATCTTTTAGAGATGTTTTTGATAACTTTTTGCCCAGTGGGTATGTACACCTTTTTCTCCTTTATTATTTTAGGAAAATGGCTATTGTTAATGCAAGAAATATAGAATTAAAAATATATTTTAGTATTATTTATTTTGTATATAGTATTCTGTTAATATACTTTTTATTTTGCTATTTGCTATTTGCAAATACATATAATTAAATGAAACGAATGAAATATTTTTAATAGTTCTATTGTATTTAAGTTTTATAAATGGACTACGTACATATTGTTGCTCAACGGAAACCGCGAGAAGGTAGTGGTCTCTTCCGTCAAAAAAGTGTCAAACATTCGTTTTGCTTAATATTACAATAATTTTTATATGTATCTATTTCTTTTTATAGCACAATATGTCGAAATAAATAATTCGACATATTGTAGTATGAAAAGATATATCAATATTAAAATTAATATAATATTAAGGAAAACGATGTTTTGTACTTCCACAGAATATAGATAGAACAGGATAGATACAAAGAATAGTTACAAAGAACAGATAGAAAAGAAGAATAAATACATAGAATAGATAGGAAAAATAGAAAAGAAGATCGCAGACAGTATAAACTTCCAAATGACGCTTTGTAGACATCCATAAGATGTGCTTAAGATCAACACATCCTTTGAACGTCTTTTGGCCGTACTTTGCAGGTCTTACTGTCTGCGATAGAAACGATAG
>NW_022639564.1:588336-588844 GCF_010583005.1 Odontomachus brunneus
TTAAGATGTGCTTAAGACCAACATATCCTTTGAACGTCTTTTGGCCGTACTTTGCAGATCTTACTGTCTGGGATAGAAACGATAGATAGAAATATATAAAGAATAGAATATAGAAAAAGGCACGCAATGCATAGAGAGTATTATGATTATTTAAGTCACTTTACACAATTAATAATTGACGACAGAATTCGAAACAGCAAAAACATTTGAGAAATTAGAATACATGTATAAATAAATAAATAAATAAATATGTGTATATATATAAATTTTCTAATCATGTAATTATTTCTATATTACATTATAGCAAATAGAATTATATCAATGTATTGTGAATTATATGCTGATATTTTAATATTTGAAGTGAAAAATAGCAGTATTTTCACTTAGATTAGATTAGATTCACTTTATACAAAAGAAAAATTGCTCGAATCCGAGTGACTTCAGCGATCACACTATTTTTATAGTGAAATTGCACTCAAAGAAATTGTGAGAATGTAAAGTGACTTTT
>NW_022639564.1:588854-589026 GCF_010583005.1 Odontomachus brunneus
TTTATATAAAAATATATTATTAACAGGTAACTGTTTTCTAATTTCTTCGGCAGCAATAACGTAACATTGCAGATAGTTTTGTCGCATATTTGTTACAATATCTGCATGTTCTTCTTTGACTGATTTATGAAGATATTCCTCGCATTCTGATCCTAAATTAATGTCATTAATA
>NW_022639564.1:589036-589194 GCF_010583005.1 Odontomachus brunneus
CTAAAGTGACTTTTGCACTAAAAATACTGAAATATTTCTGATCGTTTCCATTTTTTACATAGAATTTGTTATTTTATCCTGATAACCCAATGTCATATGTGCAACTCAAATTATATAATCGTATAGTTGCTCTTTATTTGCGTATTTAATATATATAT
>NW_022639564.1:589204-589570 GCF_010583005.1 Odontomachus brunneus
TACAAGTGGCATTTATATTTGCCGCGGAAAGCCTATTTCGTTTATGTTTTTAAATCTGTTAACAAGGAAAACATCCTTTTCGGATCGGCATTTGAGTTCGAAAGTGATCGAATAACATTCAAAAGTGATGTCAAATTTGGGTACTTCGCGATATTATTTAACTCACGCTTTAGAATTGCTTTCCACATATCATCGAAATTTAATGTTGATAGATTTGCTTCTCTTTGATACTAAAATCCTTGTATAGTCTAAACCATTCTTCCTTTAAATAATTAACATCAAAACCATTTAAAATCTTCGCGATGAAAAAAACATAGTTAAAGGATCTGTCTCTGTCACTGTCAAGTAAAGCTACTTGCGGTTGAA
>NW_022639564.1:589580-589759 GCF_010583005.1 Odontomachus brunneus
TACATATGAAGGAATCAGTTTGTTCCCTTTACATTTCAATTTCGCTGTTTGCTTTCATAGAATCTCACCAGTACAATTACAAACATTGTATCATCTGAGTTGAAGACAGTTTTGTTATGGATTTTTCATTACACTGAAGACAATAATTAAGGCTTCTGGCCCCGGAGCCGAGAACTCCG
>NW_022639564.1:589769-590220 GCF_010583005.1 Odontomachus brunneus
CATATTGAAAAAGTTTAAAAAATATCTTAGAAATAGGAAATATGCTTTGACATCTTTATTATTCATTACGGCTAATAAATATTCGCCAGATTTACTTTTCTCACTTACTACTATTTCATTCAGGAAAAGTTGTATAGTATCCCATGACTCGAGAATTCTATCAACACATGTATAACGTGAAAGCCACCGAGTATCGCATAACTTCAATAGTTTGCGATTAGTATCTTGAAAACAATCGCGAAATTCATTCAAAAGAGCTGAACGCTTTGGACTATTATTAATATAATTTACCATTTTTCTGAGGAATTCTTCGCAAAAATCGGGAATTTTAGCGCATGCTGCGTGCGCGACTAACGCGGTGGAATGGCATGGACATGCAAATGTTAACAAATGTTTACACTTTTCTTCAAGTTTTGTTTTAAAAGATAAATGTTTTCCTGTCATGACAGAT
>NW_022639564.1:590230-590468 GCF_010583005.1 Odontomachus brunneus
TCTCACTTACTACTATTTCATTCAGGAAAAGTTATATAGTATCCCATGACTCGAGAATTCTATCAACACATGTATAACGTGAAAGCTACCGAGTATCGCATAACTTCAATAGTTTGCGATTAGTATCTTGAAAACAATCGCGAAATTCATTCAAAAGAGCTGAACGCGCTTTGGACTATTATTAATACAATTTACCATTTTTCTGAGGAATTCTTCGCAAAAATCGGGAATTTTAGCG
>NW_022639564.1:590478-590832 GCF_010583005.1 Odontomachus brunneus
GGCTTCTGGCCCCGGAGCCGAGAACTCCGAATCGACCGCAGAGCCATAGTTAGCTGTGGTGAGAATCACAACCTTATCCAGTGTAGCAACTACATGATAAATGCGATGAGGTTCTGTTCCATGCTACGACTGGTATGAGTTAAACAAAGACGGACAGCGAATATCTATCTGTCCTTGTCTGACTACTGGCGAGCTAACAATCGCGGCAGCAGACACGAGCCAGCAGCGATCTTCTCGCTTGCACACACATACACATATGTATATATACAGGGTGTTCGGAAAGTACCGGGACGCCCGAATATCAGGAAAAATATAAGTTTTACAAAAAAATGTTTCAGACAAAAGTTGTGGCGT
>NW_022639564.1:591036-591494 GCF_010583005.1 Odontomachus brunneus
CGCTTTGGACTATTATTAATACAATTTACCATTTTTCTGAGGAATTCTTCGCAAAAATCGGGAATTTTAGCGCATGCAGTGTGCGCGACTAACGCGGCGGAATGGCATGGACATGCAAATGTTAACAAATGTTTACACTTTTCTTCAAGTTTTGTTTTAAAAGATAAATGTTTTCCTGTCATGGCAGATGCATTATCGAATGACAGGGCAAGAATATTTGTAAACGGAATTTGCAATTTGTACATTTCGGATTGAAATGCATTAAATAGTTTCTCTGCGCTACAATCTCTCGCATCGATATCAATCAATTTTACTAATTGAGTCCGAACATCTAAACTCTCTGAATCGACGTACCGAACAAGGAAAGTCATTCATTTTTCGTTAGTTAAATCAAACGTTTCATCGATAAAAATGGAGAACTTCGTATTCTGAATGCTATTAACAACATGTTCTGTTCG
>NW_022639564.1:591504-592854 GCF_010583005.1 Odontomachus brunneus
TTCTGAATCGACATACCGAACAAGGAAAGTCATCCATTTTTCGTTAGTTACATTAGATGTTTCATGGATAAAAATTGAAAACTTCGTATTTTGAATGTTATCAACTACACGTTCCGTCTTTACCGGACATAATACATTTCTTATAATACTTTTGGCTTTCGTTGGACTCATACTCATTTTTTTCAACACATCGAGATCATCAATCTGTTGAAAACAATGTAGAATCTCTTTTGCAGTTCGATGAGAAATATTTTTTTCTGCTATTAATGCAGCGTATCTAATCTCTGCTGCTTTTTTACGCTCATCGAACGACAAAAGAGATTCATCCATTTGCGTATTTAAACCTTCGTTCGATTTGTTTGCTTCTAAATCACTTTTTTCTAATTTCTCTCTATGCATGTTGGATTCTGCGTGTCGCTGTAGATGTGAAACATTCGCGGAAATTGCTCTATTGCACAATGAACAAAATGCTAAAGTGTCATCATTTGGCATTTTGCGTACCACGATTGAAAATGTTTCACATGTAGCCATTGTTGTCGAAAACTTTGTTTTTTAGGTTTTGTATGGCTCATTCCTTCCATATTGTTTTTGGTATTTTCCATAGCATTTTTTTTAATGTTATGTTTGTGATACGCAGAATTTGCGTGCCTGGAAACATGCGATGAACCGCACGAAAAACTTTTATCACATATAGTGCAATAATATACTGTATTATCGGATGCTACTTTTCGTATCCATAATTTGTAACGATCATCGTTGAGCCAGGCCTCAACGAATTTTCGCTTCGGTAATTTCGTATTCTCGCATGTTTCCATATCGACAGAATACAGTAAAATATAGATAGATAGAAAACGAGAATGGAAAAAGATGTGCAAGAAAGAACGAAGGAAGAATAAAGAAAGATATAGAAATGCACGAAGAAAAAAGATACAGAGAAATGAGAAAAAAAATTAAAACAGATGTAAAAAGAAATGGAAAAGAAAGCACTTATAAAGAGTGAAAATACCAGAAATCTTTGTCACAGCGCAGTAGTCCAGAAAACAAACGATCTCGAAGACAGCTCGACGCTTTGTGACGGTAGATGCGTGCTCGTTAGACAAAAGCGTTCCGCGAGAAACAAGCGCGAGCCGATCACAGATGTACGCTGCGAGATAAGACGGCGAAAAACCGCTCAAACATCGCGGGCGCTTAAACGTCTTAAAACCATAGCTTATAAAATAACTTATGAGTGATATATATATTTTTTAAATGTGTATTGTTTTGTTATATATATATATGTGTGTGTGTGTGTGTGTGTATGTATATATAAATAAATAAATAAATATATATATATATATATATATATATATA